>NC_039268.1:21964564-22014564 GCF_003368295.1 Carassius auratus
GTTTGTGTGTGAAATGGACACTACAGCCTGCGGTAGGTGATGTGATTTAAAATACACGGTTAAAAACAAAGTAATGTCAAGCCCTGCAATCCATCTCTCTCACGCTAGCGCTAATCAACACTCAACGCTCGGAGAAACCAGCATGTGTGAGCGAGCCGTCCGCTAACATATTTTCCGCCTTACGACAAGGGAGGAATCTGTTTGCCTGAGCTCCCTGCACCTGCCCAAGACGTTCGGAAGGAAATTCTTCTCTTGGCTTCTAATTTGACCTCAACTCCTGTGTCTTCCCCTAGAGACAGACGTGCACACACAATACCAAACAGCTGGTGGGTGAGGGCGAACAAAGGAGGGTGTGTTGAATTGTAAGTAACAGGATGAACTTATGACCAGTCAATGAGCGAGAATGGATTAATGGACTGACTAAGACTTATGCCAATGTTCGAAACAATAACCTGCAAAATAAACAAGACCAGGAAATGATAGTTTGTACGTAAACGGATAGACCGATGAATAGGTAGACGGACAAATGGATGACAATAATCAATACATACATGTAGATAGATAGATAGAATATACAGACATACAGGCACAGACAGACTGATAGGAGGATAGACAGATAGATCGATACAGACAGATACTGTGTTTATCTACCGGACTGGATTAATCTATTGCCAATTATGTGTGTAGAATTGGTTAGATATATTCCATCTTTGGCACTAGTTTCAGACACTAAGGCCGTAGGGAAAAGAGGAGCTGATGGAGGCAGAAACAAAATAAGAGTTTCATTTCCAAACACTGATTTCATTAAGGCTCCTGTGTTTCAAGGCAAACAATGTTAAAGCAGAACACAGTCACTGCGCTTTATTTACTTGGAAGCGAAGCGGCAGCCGCAGCCAAAACCCAATATAAAGCAGAGTGAGATGTCATGAGAATGAAAAGAAGTAACAGTGGTTTCTGTTGCCAAGATGAATGAACAAAGAAAAGCACACTCCTTCCTGATAATCTGAATCAAAACATCCTTTTTATAGAGGCAGAACCTCGCCATCTTAAATAAATGAATCCTTTTTAATCATAATTTCACTGTATGTTCTCTAGCAGAGCTGAACGTTCTCAGGAGTGCTGCTTTTATTGGCAGTCGCACGACTGGTGGCTCTCTTGATGCTCTGTTGTCTGTTCCAGCTACATGGAGTCCTCTCTTTAATTTCAGTGATTTGGTCTTGGAAACTATTGTTTTAAATGAGCTGTAATTTCAAACACATGCTGAGATGTAAAGATATAAACTGTACCGAGCGCTGTCCGTTCTCAAGCTCTGTTTGCAGACAGTCGTGGTGTTGTGTAACCTCCTGCCTTTGGCTGATCTTTATCCAATCAAATGCAGGCTTAAGACTCAGGCCGATTAGCTGGTGAGTCTGCTGGGATAGAGCTCTTCACCCTAATCCACCTCCTGCTGAGGCTAAACGGTAAGGAAATTATTCTTTTGTATGCAAATGCAATGACCATATGACGAAAAGCATTTCTAAAGTTTATTACAGTGTTTTCACATAGTGACAAAGGTTACGTGATGTTAAAAGAAGATATTTTTACTAAGATTTTGAGCCATTTGGCAGTAAAACATGGATGTGTTTAATATAGTTTCAGAATTGAATGGTAAACCTATTTTAGTATAAAACAAAATGTTATACTAATAAAATGATATACTACATAATGTAATGCAACTGTGATACAGAGTAATAAAACAAGCCAAAATCCAAAACAATGAAAGAAAACAAAGAGAATGACCCTAACTGACCGCTTTTCGTAAAGAAACAAAGCAGAAATACTGTAACGATATATAAAAAAAACATTTTGTAATGTTTAATTGTGTTTTAACGAAAAATAAATGCAGAGAATTAAAGCGTTTATAAAAGAAATATTGTGAAAACAAACAAAATCTGTTGTTAATCAAAGAACTATTTAAATGTGTTTATTCAAATAAAGCAAAGATAAAATTACATTAAAAAAGTGCTAAAATTACTTAAAGAATTACTAAAATTTAAAAGCTGAATAGAATTGTTTTAAGAAACAAAACTAAAAATAGATTACAAAAGAACATACACATTTTTTTAAATATAATTAAAAACGTTAACAAATACTATAGAAGTATAACTATACTAGTATACTATAATAGTACGACACTAAACAAAGAGAACGATCCTAACAGAACAAAAAACATAAAAATACTGTAATGAAATCTAATGAAACAAAATGGAATTCAGTGTTACGTTAAATAATGAAAGAAATAGAATGCAAGTAGAATGAAACATTTTGAAAAACTAAACACTGTGAAAACAAAACGGTAATAATTTTTAAACCGAAATCAAACACGACGAAACCGAACAGGGAACACAACTTTTCAACAACAGCCCTATACGCAAAAGTTGTGTACAGTCAATGCAACAGAATAAATTTGTAATTTTTTTTTTTTATAAACTGGATTTTTAGTTATATAAAAGAACCATAACATAAAACAAAACAAAATGTAAGTTTCATTCAAACCAGCAACCTTCTGCTCACCAGCTCTGAGCTTGAACCACTACACCACATCACCATCCTCAGGTCTCGGTGAGAATGCTGCAGACTGACTGATTGTGTGTGACTGCTGCATTATGGCTCCTACAGAGGAACACACTATAAAACTGCTCTCTGTGACAAGAGTGATGTGACATTCTGTTTGATGTGATCGGTTTCAGCCTTGAGGAACTTTCTGAAAAGACTGAAACAAGCACTTTTGCTTCTACTGAGTCATACATACACGCGCAGGAAGAGAGAGAGAGAGAAGGCACACAGGGAAATATATGCTAATGTAACGGAGCGCAGTCATTTGAAAGGAAATGGGCCTGAATGAGCACCCTGAGGGAACCACAGCACAAAGTTCAACCCTGAAAAATGTATTTCATTTCATTTAAATAGTCCGCTCTTATGAATACATCGGGGCTTCGGGGCGGCACTGCTGCTTCGGGGAGAGCTGGGAGCCGCAGGGGGGCTGAGGTGGGAGTTTATTTTTGGCGAAAAAATATCAAAACAAGATGTGGCGCTTGAGAAAAGTACAAATACATAATTTCATATGCAAAGGAAAACTTTGTTCAACTCACTCTTATGTCTCATTTGGAGGTGTTTTACAGGTCTAAGTTCTTGAAAATATGCTTTGATGTGGATTTGGGTGGATTTCGAATAGGACTGAAGCTCCAAATCTAGATAAATTATATGATAAAGTCTAAGTAGATTATTACCATATATGACATATCTACTCTACTAAGATACTTCAAAGAATACCATGGCTCTAACTATGGTCTAAAAAAAAAAAGTTAAAAGAAATGGTACTTTTGTTGGTATTCCTTAACATTTAGGTCCACAAGATCTCAAAATGCAGTTTAACCCACTTCAAGTAACTTTCCACCAAAAAAGAAACCTAAATTGAGAAAACAGTTTATGCTAATGTCTCTTTCTTGTGATTATCTTGCGAACATCATTAGGAAATATTTTTTCATTTGAAATTTATTTTGGACATATCTGGTGCTGACAGAAGCTAAGAAGATATTTTGCAGAATATTGGTGTTCAAACAACATAAGGTCCCATAAAATGACTATTTTCAAAACTTCCGATGATGCCAGAATTTGTGTTCTTGGGTGAAAAACCTTTATTTAAAAACAAAACTAAACGCTGCTTTGTTGATCGTCAACTACTGTTATTTTGTTCGATGAAGTGGACATATTCATGAATTGCAAGACATCAATGATGTCATTGCACTTTAAAATTATCTATATAATAATCAGAGTGCCATTAGATTTAAATTTGGCTTTAGCTGGCTTTAGCCCTTTAATGTGACCCAAAACCATTTACTTACATTACCTATGTTTCCATCTACGTAAAAATTTAACATATGCAAAACTGGAACATCGCATAAAACATTTGCGAATAAAGAGTTTCCATCCAACGAGTCAAAGAGAACAAAATCGTCATTTTCTGACACTAAATATCTCTATAAAATTAGAAGAAGCCACTGAATATAATAATTGTAATATGTAAAAAATTACTTGTGGTTCAGACAGAGCAGATGTAATAAATGTGGTTATTGCTTTTAGAGGTGGATGCCTGCTGTTTGGGAAGGCAGTTATGGAAGACAGTAATTACCGTATTTTCCGGACTAAAAGTCACTCTTTTTTTTCATAGTTTGGCTGGTCCTGCGACTTATAGTCAGGTGCGACTTATTTATCAAAATTAATTTGACATGAACCAAGAGAAATGAACCAAGAGAAAACATTACCGTCTAGAGCCACCAGAGGGCGCTCTATGCTGCTCAGTGCTCCTGGAGCCTCTCCCTGAAAACAGAGAGCGCCCTCTCTTGGTTCTTGGTTCTAAATAAATGCGACCTATAGTCCAGTGTGACTTATGTTTTTTTCCTCATCATGACATATTTTTGGACTAATGCGACTTATACTCAGGTGCGAAAATACGGTATACAGAAATACTTTTCAGAAACAACATATAGATGCTGTGAACGAGATCGGTCTGCTGGTTTTTCCAAGTTATCCTATCTCATAGCGCAAAGTCACATGACTTTTTCAATGCACATGGTGGAATTTATTTGGTAAATGTGTTTCCATCTTAGTTTATGCGCATTTTTTTTCTTATCGGATAAAAAGTTGATCCTACTCAGTTGTGCGTAAATATTTTTTTAATGCACATTTTTAGAATTTAAGTGCATCTTGGGGTTTCCATCCAGCAGTTTTTTATGCTATAATCCAAAATATGCATAAAAATATGTGGATGGAAACATAGCTACTGTGAGCTACCAATATTCTGAAGGCCACAGTTGAGCCATGTCATTTCTGTGTATGTTCCTGAAGGAGAATGATTGAAGCACTTAAGAATCTGGGATGTGAGCCAGAATAGCATTCCCAGCTTCCTGTCTGGATCCCGGTCCTCTGAGAGCAGATCAGGTGAATATTACGGGATGAGAAAAGCACTCGGAAGGCAAACACTCATGATTTAATTAGGGGGCTGAAAGAGGATTAAACTGAGCGTGTGTGTGAAGGAAGGGAAGTCCCCTCCACCTTCCCCAGTCTTGTTTTGTTGACTCTCTGGATCCAACAGAGCCACATATGTCCAGCATATGGTACAAGGACATGCAAACCTAAGCACAAGAGAAAATACACACACAAACGCAGGCTTACCTGGGCACGGAGGCGTACAGTTGATCAGAGTTGTTGTATCTGGGGACCATTCGTAGATCAGGCCCTCTGATCTGTGGAGCACAGAGAAATCGAATTAGATTGTCACAATCTAATGTGACATTTAGATGTGGTTTTAAAGGTGAAGAGTGTAATTTCAACAACTGGAAGAAAGCATTAGTGACTATAAAAACCAGTGCATCATGAAAAGAATGTTTATACTTCATTTGTCTGTGTTTTTAATGTAAAAATGTATAGAGACACACATATAAGATTTGCACTTATATACACAACCATTCAAAGGTTTGTGATCTCTTGATCTAAGAGGCAACAAAATCAATAATACTATAAATATTTTTACAGTTTTTGTTTTCTATATTAAATGTATTTTAAGAGGTAATTTATTCCTGTGATGGCAAAGTTGAATTCCCAGCATCATTTCATTATTACGCCATCATTACTCCGCTACATATCATTATCAGTGTTGAAAGCAGTTGTGCAGCTTAATTATTATATATTTTTGTCTGGATTCTTTGGCAAAAAGGAAGTTCAAAAGCAAAGCATTTATTTAAAATAAAATCTTGTAACATTTTAAAAGTTTTTACTGTCCCTTTTGATCAATGGAATGTGTTATTGCTGAATAGAAGTTTAGATTTCCAAATTCCTGAGCAGTAGCATACAAGAAGAAATCTGTTTACGTGAAGAGTGAAACCAATAGGCTTTTGTTTAACAGGTTTATGACTTGGGAAAAAAGTTAAATATGTTTAATCCTAACCTAACCTTAAACAAGTTTGAAATCTGGTTCCATTGACTAGTCGCGGTGTCTCACATACACTACAACGTGGGACTTTTTGTTGCTGAAAACTCAAACTCCGATTTAAAACATCAAAAGGCGATAAGCTTGAGAGTTGTAGTGTGCATTGAAGCTAGAATATGTAATGAAGATAGATCAATTCACATCATGTCTGTATGACGACTATAAATCAGGGAGAGCAAGAGAGGGAGAAAGGAGTAAACAAGAGAGACAAATGATGCAGCTTGACTGATTTAGTAGAGAAAAAGAGGTCAGTTCAGAGAAAGTCTTCATGACCATTTTCCTCACCCTCTGGGTGTAATATTACCCCATCCCCCCATACTTTATAACGTTATACTTAATATATGCAGGATTCATGAATTACCCCGTTTAATACTATAATTACTGTCAGTATGAGCTATTAACTTCAAGTTAGCACGACCCTCAAAGTGCAGAACACAAACTGCCAATGACAAAGATGTTACTTGATTTTTAATGCATTTTCTTGCCTCTGCAAACATGAAGGCAAATTGGTTGCATTATTTTCCCATTACATCTCCAATGGTTTTGTTATGAGGACAATGAATAATTAAAGCTTACGCGACTATTCCAAGACTTTGCAAGCTTGTGTAAGAGAAATAACTTGTGTTAGACACACATGGCAGGGTTTAACAGTAGTCTCATATGACCGCAGTGGGATTGTGGGAGTGCTGCGTGTGGCAGCTCCTGACAGATGAAGGTTAGAGGCATTATGTAAAGAAGGGCAGCTCATTTCTGGGGACTATGTGAGGAAAATGGTGGCATTTGTCTCAATGAGGCATTTATAAGTGCACGTCCTCCCGCGTGTAATGGCGGCCCTGAGCACTACCCTGCATGCTAAGTGTGATCTTTAAACACAAAGGTGTCTCGCAGGGATCGAATGTCAGCGAGAGTAAGAGAGAGAGATGACGAAGTGCGTGCGGCGTAAAGGTCACATTTAGAGAAGCAAGAGATGATTGTGGGAATGATAGACCGCTGGGCACGCCAAATGATCAGAACGATAACAATTCCTCGCTTTCCTCTGGTCCTTTCATTCTTTATTCCGTCTACTCTGGACGTACAGGTGATCAGTCATGTGCTTATTGTCACAGATGGAAATATTTATTCTGTCTCTTCTCTCTCCAACTTTTCTTTCTCCACAGATCAGATCGCACTATTGGTAGAAAAGACCCAAGTTTCCAATGTAGAGGTCAAGCTAGATTTAAAATATTGGAAAATAACACCTCTGATGTAAAACACATCTGAAATAAATGCACATATTTGTTTAAGTAATAAAATGGCAGGATGTTTAAATGCTACCATGTTGCTTCCTTATAGGGCCGGTTATTACAAAACACCAGAGACTCCAGCGATTTTTGGATCCTCCACATTACCCACGTGTTTCCCTTCACTGGCCACAGATGTTATCTCGGGCACAGGCGATTGATCTTCAGCGGGTAATTAGCATTTTAGGCAGAAAGGACAAGACGTGGGCTTGCTGCCAGACGCTTGACTCCAATTGAGAGAGAGAATTTGAAACTTTGCCATGACAGGCTTGGTGGTCCGGGCGAGTTTTACCCTGTGGGGTCAGAAAGGATCAACAAAACCTGCTCAACCCTGTTAAACCTCACCAAAGGCGAGGGGTAGGGGGCAATGGGGCACCATGGCAACCATGCTGCCAAAAACCAGTTGAGTCTTTGCGGTGCTGTTATCAGATCAAAACGGCTGTGTGGACGGATGAAGGAATCGTGCTCTGCTGTGAATGCTGGGAATCTGAGAAACGTGCATGTTACACCAGTGAACTCGACTGAGACTGCAAACACTCGCCACAACAAACGTGTAAACGTTTACAAATAGGCATACGCCACTCATGCGTACAGATGCAGGGAGATTAGACGCATGCGTTTGAGGAGTTTGATTTAACGCAGAGAAGCACATGAAAAGCATGAAGGACAAGGTCACCTAAAAAAAACCTACAAATATATGCAAAGATGCTTGGCAATAAACATCTATACTACACATAGTAATTGAATAATATACAATTTATAAAATGCCAAAAAAACATTGTATCCATACAATTAAATATATACTGTATATACACACCACCTTTAAAAAAAATAAGATTTGTTATATATATATTTTTTTTTGTGTGTTTTTTTTTTTTTTTTTTTTTAAGTAGTATCTTATGCTCACCAAGACTGCATTTATTTGTTAAAAAATCCAGTAAATACAGTAATATTATGAAATATTATTACAATTTAAAATAACAGTTTTCTATTTGAATACGTTCTAAAATGTAATTTACTCCTGTGATGCAAAGCTGAATTTTCGGCATCATTACTCCAAGGCTTCAGTGTCTCATGATTCTTCAGAAGTACTTTTAATATAGTGATTTGCTGCTCAAACATTCCTGGCTTTACAGTTCCGTTAGGACAATTTAATGCATCCTTGCAGAATAAAATTGCCATTTCCTTAAAATAAATCAGGAATGGTGGTGTATTATACGCATGTTGGTTGTGTATTAGACAAACGCACATTCCACTAACTTGACGGGAGCAAATTTAAAGTCCTCAGTAACTTTTGTTCTTTATCATTACTTTTTGGTAATGAGATTCCATTGATTTGGGCTCAGAGTCAAACTTTATTCCAGAGGGAAAAGACAGGATAGAAGTTTTGTGGTTGGACTCCAACAAGCTTATCACACTTCTCAACAAACACAAACTGTGCTCAGCATTTGCCACAAGAAACTCAAGCTGTGAGCAATGTCCCCAAACCTCTGCTGTGCTTCATCACTTCGGCTGAGTGTGTGTGTGTGTGTGTGTGTGTAGCAGACACTGCACCGGACACGCTTATTTTTATACACCACAGCTAGGAAAGCAAGTAAAACAGCCTGGCACTTCATTATAAAATAAGAGCACATTTTCCAAATGAAAAAAAAAAACAACAAAAAAAAACTACAGCTTCTTCTCCAGCTCGTTGAAGTTGAACTGCATTGTGGTTGTGAATAGGATGCAGAAATTGCAATTTGAAAATAAGGAAGTGGAATAAAGATTTGAAAATAAATAAAAAACAACTTGGAATAAGTGTATTTTAAACTATTATAAAAAGTCTATAAGTTTAAGATTCAGTTCATAAAAATAGACTGATCTGTTTAAAATGTTACCAAGATTATTATTTTTATTAAATATATTTATCAGTAAATTATACTGATAATTCCAATAAAAATTTCATGTGTTTAAAGAAAATCCAGAAATTTATTTAACTGCTATCAAGCTATTTTTGTTTATTTATTAATTAAGTTTTAAAATTGTTGGAGTTGTATAGTCCTTATAGAGAGATAGACCTGTTTAAAATCTCACCAAGACACATTAACTTAAATGTATATATTTCTTTATATTTAGTAAATTAACTTTCAGTTTACATAAGATCACTTAATTTCCCAGAATTCCATTACCTACTGAATTTTTCCAAACTGTATTTTTTTTTTTTTTTTAACCAAGTTATGAAAACATACTGTGAAGCTGCTTGGAGGTTGCAGGTTTTTATGACTCCCGATTTAGTAAGTGTTTATTTAAACAAATCATCTACTGAACACAATATCTTGGTTTAGTTTGGTTTAGATGAGGCTCATTTAGTTGGCAAAGCTTTAGTTCAAGTCACTGTTTAAAGTCACTGCAAGGTAGACAGGTTACTTTTTTCAAAGTTTCCACCAAGTCGTCGCCATACTCCACTTCAGTGCTAAAACAAACAGGTCTTAAACAGACCGTGATTCTATCGCTGATGATTCTCTCCCTAGCGTCTCCATGGCCATGGTGTGTGTGGTATTCTGATCTTTGATGTAGTGCTGTCATGGCCCAATGCCCTCTAACGTGCCCTGAGAAACCATGGTCGTGCCGCCCAGACGGCCCAGGCTTGTTAGCAGCAGATGGTGGAACCATTTTGAGAGGGTAATTTAGACACAAGGTTGTAGGAGGCTGGTCATGACCTCTTCATGTATCGAGCTCAACTCAGTGCAAGAGAGCTGCTTTTGCCATCTAGCACTCAAGTGATGTGTGACCCACTGTTTGTATGACATTACACATGAAACTTGACTGGATATGACATGAATAGACTTGTCCTTTAATTAACATCAACTACATTTTCTTTGATTGTAACACTGAACATTATACAGAACAACAATTCCATGCAAAACCACACAGAAGTGGTGCTTCTGAATCAATCCGTGTCGCAGAATGAACCGGTTGAGTGATTCAATAACTTGAAAACTTGAATAAATTAAAAAAATTAGCAACTTATATATATTTATTAAGAAGCATAATAAGACAAATAAAACAGAGATACAAATTAAACTCATTTTTCAGATTACAGCAGGTTTTACTTAACATGTATACATTTATTTAACATCTTTTGTTGGTTAACATTAATGACAGATAGGTATTTATTTGGAATGCTGTTCTCTTAAAATGGAAAGCATACATGTTCACTTAATCCATAACCTACTGTATTTACTTGAGGTACTCTACACGATAAACATTTGGACTGTTGTGTGTATTTGAATGCTGAGAACTGATCGTGTGCTGTATATGAGAACTGAGGAAGTGGAGCATGCACGCGCGAGAGAGAACATTTATGAGCACGATTCCACCTATCCCGCCTGCACTAACTTTAATTTAATCGAAAAATTGTGACTCCCGAAAAAAACTGGACGTCTGGTTACCTATCCCTATCCCTTCGGGTGCTGAGGCCATTGTTTCAGATCGCTAGTTTGCATTTTATTAGTTTATCCATCCACTGCTGCTGCTATACTTACTAGATATGACAACGGCCCTTATCCGATCGCAACCCAGTGACAAACACAGGGACAATAGCCTATAGGATGGATTTTGAATGTCCTCAAAATAACATTATATTCCAGTCTCGTGTTATTATTTTTACCTCGTCAACGTCTCATCTTAGTCACGGGAAAAATGTTTGTTAACGAATATTTTTCATCGTCGTCTTGGTTAACAAAATTAACACTGCTGCTAAGGCATTCTCCATGAGTTCTTGGGTGTTGTAGATAGTTGCTAAGAAGTTCTGTGTGGTGGTTGGTGTGTTTTTCATGGGCATTACTAGGTGGTTGTTAATTGGTAGCTTCTAGAATGTTGATAAGGTGTTGAATACGGTTGCTAGTATGTTCTATGTGGTTGTTTGGATATTCTGAGGGATTGCTAGGGCATCATTGCTAGGTGGTTGAATGGTTGTTAATAGTTGATTTCTAGGGTGTTGCAGATGTTTGCTAAAATGTTATAAGTGATTTTAATACGTGTTTTTTAATAATTTGTTGCTAGTGTGTTTGTGGTGCTTGTTTCTGGATGATTCTAAGTTTTTGAGTAAATCTGTTAAGTGATTCAATTAAGTTCCGAAATGAATCCATATTTTAGAATGCAAAGTAATTCATCGAACCAGTTCTTGATTAAGTGCTTTTGAATGAATCGGGTGAGTGATTCAATGATTGCTTGCTTGCTTCATTTCTGAATGGCTCTGTGTTTGACACCTTTCGACTGTATAAAAGAAAAAAAGAAGAAAATGTTAGGGAAGTCAAAACTGTATTAAAAGCTTTTTATGAATCAAATTTTCTGCTTACTCCTAAACTGCCATAACCCTCCACCAAAGTGCAAAACATTTTTAAGTCCAAATAAAGAATCAGGGACACGGTTATTATTCTGTCCTTGCTCATTTCTCCCCTGAGGTCTCTTGATGGCTCCCTCCCACCGCTCTTTCCTTTTTGTTTTAGTGGCTTCATTCAGATTCCCGACCATGGTTTCCTGCTCTCAAACAAAGGCTACGGCTCTGTGATATGAGTTGGCCTTCCTGCAACACTCGTGTTCGACCTGCCGGTGAAGGTGTGACCTGCTTGCTAGAGCAAAAATGAGTCAAGGCCTGTTGTTCCCCGTCCATCCTTGCATTTCTTGCTTTCCTTCACTCTTAATCTATCTCCGTGAGCTCATGTTGATATGTTTTGACATGCCAAGCACCTGGTTTAAGGATTTGGGATTATTTGTGGGTTCTTTGGAGAGCCACCTAGTCGCTGTCACTCAATCTTTTACACTTGGCCGTCACGGCTGCCCGTCAAGCAGGCGCGTGCGTTTGGAGATGCAGATGCTGGCTTAATTAGACCTGACAGGGCCAGGATGCTCGTCTCAAGCTGTTCTGTTGCGAGGAAGAGAGGATAACAATCAGAATGACAACCGTCTTAATTTTCCATCTTCTCGCTCTCTCTCCTTCTGTCTCTTTTCTTTCGTTCTCTGCATCTGTCCTGTTTCCTCTCTGTCATTGCAAGCTGCTTTTCGCATTTCGCTCTGGATCTGCTGGTCTTGCTTCAGTTTAAAAGTATTAGCATGACTTGTAAAAAATAGAAATGTGCAATATATCTACAATACAGCCTAAGCATTGGAGAAGTGTTTTATTTTTGTATGTTGAAACTTTCCCAACTTCATCTCCCAAGTACAGGTCCAAAAAACCATGAAATCACAAAATAAACTTGGTCAACAAAAAATGGCACAGGTTGCAACCAAGACATAACCCCGAATTCCTGATCATTTTTAGGAGTAACAACATACTTCCTCTCAAGAAGTCACACAATATTCTGTCCACAGCACAGACCTTTAGGGGTTAGTTCAACAACCCTTAATATAAGCAATAGTGACAGTGATGGTTGCACTAATAATAAATTAATAATTATTCCCGGCATTGGTCAAAAAAATTCTACTGGTTCAGCCCTTTTGTGCGAGTATGAGATCATAGATGAGTTGAGACACACACACACACACACCAGTCTGTAATCCAATTAAATTCTTCTGTTGTTAATGAATCATACCCCACAGTCCCTGCTGTGTTTGCGTGTGTGTGTGCGCGGCTATGCCACATGCTAGTCCTTATGTTGGCCTGAACGTCCTTCTCCATTTCTTCTGTTATTCTGACAGCAATCATTCGTCTTTCTTCTATTCATTTCACATTTTCATTCATCTATTTCTGAGTAAACTGCCACTTTTCAATAAAGAAATGACTTCATGTAATGCACGAACATTTTTAAATCTTTATACTAGGGCTGCTCTTCTACAGTCACCATTAAGAGTGTCTCCAAGATAAATCACAACATTGAAATTGATAAAGTGGTATGAACAAATCAACAGAAAAGAAAGGTACTGGCTTGTGTATTTAATTTTGATTCAACAAAACATTGCAAATGACAAAAAAACAACAAGCGTTCAATAGAAAACTTCTATTCTATCAAATTCTAAAATGTCAAAATCGGTTGCAAAGCATTTTAAAAGCGTATGTAAGACTAATCTGATTATGACATTTGCGATGCTTCATGAAAGTGGAAGATTGTCTATGGAAAAAGCAGAATTACTTTTTTGGACCATTCATCAATATAACTAGGGCAACGTCTGATTACTTTAATTAAATATGTTTAATGCCGGCCATAAATATAGTTTAGATTGGTCTGAATAAGAGTATATTTACATAGCCTAACATTATTCATACAGAATTGTAATGAAAAGTTGAATAATGAAAATGTAATAGCTGAATTTCAAAAGGAATGCAATATGATCTACCACTAAAACTGGGATTATTCATTACACCATGTTTTAGAACACATGTGATGTCAATTTGCCTCAATGCATTAAAACTGCATGCACTAATTTAGCAAAACCATCAAAATCTCTAACTCTAACCTATGACCATTTAACAAAAACAAAAGTGTTCCATGCAAGGAAGATCAGACACTGGACACGTCACTTTCCTTCCAGCACCAGAGCTTCTATTTTTCAACCAGTCGTTCCTGGAAATTCTCAATGAAGTTGGCTTTTTTAGCAGATGTGTGTAATCATATAAACTATAATTGTAAACTTTGCTGAGCCCTGGACACAACCTTCAATCTCTGGAAATGAAGTGCAGGACATCTGGGTGGACGGGAGCATGGCTCCGGGCGCTGTAATGACAGAGTTCAGGGATCCAATAAGTGCGTCTAAAAAAAAAGCCTTGGTTCCAATTTAGATCGAGTTTTTGTTTTAAAGTGGCCCAGAAGAGAAGGCTGACTGACACTCTTGCCATTTTCAAACCTTGTGATTTCTAGGAGGGATTTGTGCGTAATTGTACAATTTTCTCATTTCGGTGGTTCCGTCTTGCTTTTCCCCTTCTTTTCCTACTGTTTCAGCAGGTTTCTATTCATATTTTATTGTCTTTCATGCATAATAAATCTCAAATCTCTCACTGTAACTTTTCATAACATCATATTGGTTGCCCCATTTGTCTTTTATTATTTTTTTTATGCAAGATGCAAAAAGAGGGCAAAAACTGTTAAAAGGTAGCAAGCAAGCAGAACAAGTGTTTTTGATACTATTTTAACACAAAAAGGTACAGTTCACCCAGAAATGAACATTTGTCAGCATCTACATTGCTGCTGACTCTCTTTCTTCAGACGAGTACAAAAGACGACACTGGGCAACACTGAACCCCATTAACTCTCCAGTGCATTGCAACTAACTGAAAGTTTAAGTACTAAAACTCTTAAAATGTAATAAATATAGCTACACAGAAATATAAATTAAATATAAAAATTAAATAAAAAAGAAGAATAAATACTATAATAGAATAGTATATAAATAATATTAAAATAAAACTGGTTTGGAGGGACACATGGGAGAATGATGACAATTGGGTAAATTATCCCTTTAAGGGAACGGTTAAATATAGTTGAACTATTCTTTTCAACATGATAATCATGATTCATCTTTAAAAAAATAATAAATAGGTGTGCAATTGTCTATTGTTTTAATTGCATTAATCTAGTTAAATTAACTCTAGAGAATATTAAAATCACTATTGCTGTGGAAAGATAAATCATCTTTGTGGCCTGTCTTATGTTTATGGCTGGAAAGAGAGTGCTAATGAAACTCATGTCTGTGCATCATCAGCATGAATGACAGATTCCCATAATGCAGTGGGAGGAGGCCACCAAATGAGACAAATGCGGGGATCAGACGGCGAGATGTGCATATCTTGCTTCTTTAATGATCCAAAGAGTTATTTATTAATAGTGCTTTAGTTATTTATTAAGCAAAAGATTTGTGGGAGTTTCTGCTGATAAACAGCCCTCGGTTTACACATTAAGACCAAGATGATACTGAGACGTACTGCTGTTGTATAGATGAAAAAAAAAACATGACGCTAGGAGGATTATTGCAGCTGAATTTGCATGTGTGCCCAGCGGTGCAGCGTGTAAGTGCAGGATGTGGAGGGACGGGTCAGATCACTTAAAGCTCTGGGCGACACACACACCCACACAAACTACTACCTAGAGAACATGCTAACTACTCAACATCAGGATCTAAAAATACATGTGGGTTCATGCAGAGCATACCACAAATATAGCAAACCTTCAATTTCACAGCAAACCTTCTCCAAAAAAAGACATAAAGGGGTGGAAATAGAAAGGTGGGGATATATGGAAATAAGTGGTTGTTATATAGTTTGCAGGGCAGAGCAAAAGAGAAACTGACATGATTAAAGGGTGAAAGAGCAACTCAAAGTTGGGTTTGAAAGCTCTGAAAGTTGCTAAAGAATTCACAGATGCACACAATTTCATTTTAACACATTAACGTCTAAGAGTGGCACTTTTAAAAGTGGCACAAAACTGGGCTTGAAACACTTCAAAAATGAATTTATTTCTTAAAAAGAAAGGAAGATCATAAGAAAATTAGTTTCCAGCAAAAAAAAAAAAAAAAAAAAAAAAAAGGGACATGGAATGGGATTATTTACCCATCTTGACGTAGAAAGGGTGCAAGTGATATCACTTCCTGTACGTAGAAATGTTATAGGATGTTGCATTTTCTAATAAAACCGAACAATACGATAGCTCACAAAATATGGTATTAGGTTTGTAGTATTAAATGATCACATTATAATAATTATTCCAGTGAGCAGGAAAACAGTGCTGTGCAGTGAGCAGATCCCTGCTGAGTCTGAGCAGATGAACAGATTAGTCTGAGTACTTTAGATCTGGCTCGAAACACAGAGCGAGATGAACCCCGATAATCTGAGCTTTGAATCAGTGCCTGAGAGAGCCGCCAGACCTCAGTCTGTCACTTCCTGTCTGACAACAGAGAAAGAAAGAGAGCAAGACAGCACGCAGTACTCACTCGTGAAGGGTCGTACTCCGGTCGTCTTCGGGCGCTCAGGTCATCGTAGGACGGAGCCGGTCTCACCTGCTGAAGCTGATTCCTGATTTGCTGCAAGCGCTCTTCATTACTGCAACACACAGATGAAGAAACGAAACAGATAAGAGACGCGCTCCATTCAAACACAATCCATTCAGCGACATTAAGCATTATTAATTAACATGCAAAAGAAAAGAAGAATTCTAAAATATTATATAAGGATATGCAACACCAATCCCTATAAAATAAAAGTTCATCAGATAAAAATGTAAACAAATGAGAATGAAAAGTAAGGGGATGTTTAATAGCAAATATAAGTCACCACAGCAAGAACAGTATTTATGTATACTACAGTAAATCTCTCATCTTTTGAGAAGTGTTTTGTTTGACGAGTGTTTAATATGCAACTCAGTTTGTCGGATTTCTAAATCAAATGCAGCTAAAATAAACTGCACTTGATGTAAAATTCAGTGCCCTGAATTATCCATCTGTGAGCTCCATAAACACACATGTAACCTAAGGGCATGGATTGATTCAGAGCAGAACTGGCATTATAAAATCAACATTTAAACAGCTTCAACTTTCACTTTAACTGAATAGTACAGCACCACTTAATTAACCATACACAGAGAGAGAGAGAGAGATCTCTCCCAATCAAATTTGCTCTCCACAGCACCCCTAACACAAATTTACATCTACTTAGAATATGCAGCTATAAAAACACATAGCTGTACCAAAAGAACATGTATAACTTTCTAGAAACTTCTTCCACAGATGTTGGCAACTTGAAAATAATTGAAAATACTGGAGGCAGTGATCTCTGGCTCTCCAGCAGCTGGCGGAGGACAAGCGGAGCAGGAACAGCATCCATTATCTAATCCCACAGAACGCAATTAGAGCTGCCATTCTGATTGAGAGTGCACATGACCCTCTGAATGAGAAACACTATCAATGTTTAATTAGCTCCTGTCGAGCATGTATGCATCATATTCATATTAGTTACAGGACTGGAGCCGACCTGAAGTGCTTTAGAAGGACTGGCTGAAGAAACATGGGGAAACAGAATACAGTGCACACGTGCTGCAGAAAATACCACACATTTATATGGATGGTTAAATGCACACAAACGAGAGAGCGACTGTCATCGCCAGTTCATTTAGTGTATCATGATAGCGAGCGAAGCCGGAGATATTACCTTTCCCTCTCTGAGACAAACAGAGCAATCTGAGATCATCATCACAGACCGTGGCCGTTTCCTGCTGTGATTTACCCGTTTATGTTACATCTGAGTAAAGCTAATTAGTGCACGTGTTGAGCAACAGAATGCAGTGCTAACTGAGCATGTGCGAGCTCTAGCCATGAATGTGAGAGATGTCTGCTCTCCCATTTGGTCTAAATCACTCAGGTTTCTTACCCTCTCCATACCAAATTTGGTAAGACTTTATTTTTATATGTCATTTAATTTCACTTGACTATTTTATAGTATAAATAGTTTATAGTGTAAATATGCAATTAAAATATTTTAAAAAAATAAATATTATAAAATCTAACAATTGATAGATTAAATATTCTATAATATTTTCTTTTATTTCGTAGTCGATTTAAAAATATATATATTGTTCAGATAATAAAAAAATTCATTCAAACATTTCTGGAGAGAATAGGAAAATAATTATGTTAGATGACCATTTTGGTGGAGCAAACTGTTTGTAAATATTAAATTAATAATTAATGGAATATATTTATTGACATTTATAATTGCATTACAATTAGGTAGGCAGTTAATTCATTTATTTTATTGCATAGTTACATATTCAATTATAATTACATGTGCAAATACATTAACAATTAAATACATTTAATTACATTGAATTAGAATGTGATAATATAATAAATTTGATTAATTATAAGAAATAATAAAAAACTAAATATTGTACACTTTTCACATTATTTGTCAAATTGGACTGTGTAATAAAAGTTATAAAACATGTTCTTGTTTGAGTCTATAGTTTTGGTTGAAAAAACTGTTTGCGAATAACCTATACTTTAAAATAAAATATATAAATTAGGTATAAAGTTTTATTTTTTTTTATTTTTTTTTAATGGTACATAACATACACGGTTTCACCTAATCTCATGTTAATCTTGAGTACCTAAAGAGTCGTACTGCATCCTTCATATATTCAAAATTTCCTTAGTTTTATCAGATTTATAAAAGAAAAACCCAGCTTTCCGATTCTCTCCAGAAAAAGCCGAGCTCCTGGAGGCGTGCTGTGAGCAGAGCTATAATACTGATGTTTTGTGTTGTTTCCATGAACATATATTCACTTATGTGCTGATTTCCAACAAAAGACAGAAATCTGATGCAGTTGTACTTAGATGAATGGGGTCTTTTATCACAGGGACGGCTCCATGTTTTAATAGCAAACAATGTGCTAATCCAGCGTCGACTCGGGCCTTGGTTATAAAACATTCGTCACTCCAATGAGAAAGGTACTTGGTACACTCCTTTGCTGCCCCGGAAAAACAAACTGCATCCACTGTTCATGTAACGCTGAGTTCTTGGGGAAGCTGAACACGGTAAACTTTCCCTCACATCCAAAAACGCACTTATTTGGATACATTCTTGAACAAATCGACGATTTGATGTGTGTGGTCTCGCTCTCCTCCCGTCGTGTGCGCAGGCGCGCTTTTCCGAGAGAAAATCTAATATTAGGAGTTCCACTCTCGTCTACATCATTAGATTCACGATCGAAAAAAACCCCCAGCCTAAACCTGTACCAACCCGGAAGTAAGATTTTGGGCACAGAAATTCTCAGTCATTCTTCCAAATTATTTTTTTACAACTTTGGCCATGTTTAGCATGAGAATCCATCTCTTTAACACTGTGAACAACTCTGAATACATGAAACACCATTGTTCCCCCTCCCCCCCTTTAAACATATAATAAAACCAAGATTTTTGACCAAGATTCTGATTGGTTAAGAACTATTTTTCATGTAAAATAGCAAATAGCAAATAGCAAAATCCCATATATTTCTCAACTCTCTGACAAGGAATGCTGGTCTTGAATCAGTTTTCACTAACTAACGAATATGATAACGTAGACGGGGAAATTAATCCACAATCTGACGGTGAAGCTGTCAACACAGGCAGCCAAATAATCCATGAATGAATAGATATTGACACACAGGTAATGGCAGAAACTGTGACGCACTTCTCTCCGCTTCCCGTTTAATTCATCTCTATACCTCTATCTTATTTCTGCAGGACGTGCTGTATAATGAGATCTGACAACAGGCTGCCATCTTTTCCAGCTGGATGCCACCACACAGGCCTGCAATCAGAAATGACAGCCTTTTCTAAACACACCTGCCATTGAGGTCTTAATGAATATGTCCACTGTTCAATTACGCAGTCTTGCTCGGTCTTGATAGGGCTGTCAGAGATGTGTGTGTGGCCACAAGATCACCACAGGAAATGCTCTTGGAAATGAGATACAAAGAGCTTTTCATTCATTCGTTTGATTGATTGGATACACATCTTGAAAATAAAGCTTGATTTTATACAATTTTATTTCAATTATAACAATTAATAATAATAATAATAATAATAATAATAATAATAATAATAAAAATAATACCAACACTATATTTTTAACTACATTTATATGAGGAACATATAAACTGTCAAAGCCAAAATTTCAATAATCATATCCACTGACTATTAAAATTAAATATTATATATACACAAAATAATATTAAGATTTTATTATTAGTATAACAATAATAATAATAAAAATAACAATAATAACAACTTTAATGTGTATTATTATTATTGTTATTATTATTAAGCACACATACTACTACATTTTCAAAGTTCATTTTCATCAGCAACTTATGAAAACTTTAAATCAATTAAGTCATAGCCACTGACTAATAAAATAAAACAAAATAAAATTGCATATCTGTATTTTTTTTTTAATTGTGAAAATATATTATATCATAGCTGGAAATATTTTATAAATAAGATAAAATAAAAAATAAAACAAAATTAAATTATGCCTGTAATAATTAAAAATGTTCTATGTAGGAATTAAAATGTTGAGGGTGAAACACTAAAGTTGGACAGTATTGTAACCCTTTTTTGTGAGGGTTACGCCTTCCTTCCTGACCACTAATTTCACGGGAAGATGTAGATATACAAGCAAAATGGCTACAGATCCATCTTAACAGTGTTTACTGCTTCAACGTGATGGAAAACAACACAGAAGAGAAGGAAAGGCGTTAGGAAACAGCAGTTTCTTCAAAGAATTAGAGTTGGCCACAGTACACGGCTGGTGGGCCATTAGTTCGATTAAGCCTATTCCTCAGCGCTGGATGCTATCCAGAAATCTGGAGCCGGGTCCAGCTTTGTTGGCCGCCACTGACTCTGTGTCAGCATTTCTGCTGAAAAACGTCCGTGCGGCGCTCAAACTCTCCTAAACAAGGAAAGTGAGGCTCTATTTTCCATGTTTGATCAGCACTAACATTTATTAGTCACATCTATTATGCACAAAACGCCAGTAAGAACAAAGGGCTGTTAGGAGCAGTCATGCGACACGCGAGAGAGAGAATGGTAATTAAGTACCCTGCTAAAGTAGATGAGACATCAGCACTTGGAGAACGCGAGACAGTGAGATGAGGAGGGGGGCTTCGCGTATCTGTCTGGCTGTTACTTTGTGCTTAATTGACCGTCTCTTTCCCGCTATCTTTCTCTCTTATTTGCTCTCTGACATGAAAATCAAGACTAGTGCGCACACACACTCGACCCATGTTTTCTAATGTATTATTAATGCAGAAACTTACAGTTTACTGTAAAGCTGCTTCGCAACGATTTGTATCGTGAAAAACGCTATACAAATAAACTTGCATTGAATTAAAATAAAAAATATTTGTATTGTTAAGCTGTGTAACTAATAAAAGAAAAATTGTTTGATTGACATCCTGTAATATTCTATGATTACCAGTAGTAACAATATTTGTAGGAACTATGGTTTTGTGGTGGTTGGTTTACCATATTATCTATGGCTCATAAACGTAATTTGTTCAAAATTGAACATCACAAAAATCTTTCAGCTTACAGTTAAAAAAAAAAAAGAGAAGAAGAAAAAAACGGTGTCCTATATCTTTTCTAACTGATTGGACTTATGATTTTCATAAAAATAAAGATTAAAAATCATAAAAATCCCATAGACTTTCATTGACAGGATGTTCAGATGACCCAAGTTCCAAATCCAATTAGACTCAATCAAGCTTCGATGCTAATCAATTTAAACTCATTCAAACTCATCTAATCTATCTATCTATCTATCTATCTATCTATCTATCTATCTATCTATCTATCTATCTATCTATCTATCTATCTATCTATCTACATGCTAGCAAAATGCTACTCATGCTAGAAACATGCTAGCAACAATGCGAGCAAACATGCTATTTGCATGCTAATCATGCTAGAAACATGCTAGCAACATGCTAATCATGCTAAAATCATGGTAGCAACATTCTAGCCGCATGCTAGTCATGCTAACAACATGCTAGCGACATGCTAGTAACTTGCTAATCATGCTAGCGACATGGCTAGTCACTTGCTAATTTTGCTTGCGACATGTTAGTCACATGCTAATCATGCTAGCAACATGCTAATCATGCTAGCAACATGCTAATCATGCTAGCAACATGCTAATCATGCTAGCAAAATGCTAATCATGCTAGCAACATGTTAGTCGCATGCGAATCATGCTAGAAACATGCTAGAGACATGCTAGCGACATGGCTAGTCACTTGCTAATTATGCTAGCGACATGCTAGATACCTTGCTAATCATGCTAAATGCATGCTAGTCATTTGCTAATCATGCTAACAACATGCTAGCAACTTTGCTAATCATGCCAGTGACATGGTAGTCACTTGCTTGTAATGCTAGCAATGTTAATCACTGTCTTTTTTTAACTTTTCACATTTTTAAACTTTTCAAACTTTCTAAACTTTTCAAACTTTCTGGTCAGGCTTTCTCAAGCCAACTTAAAGTTTGTCTTGACAAACTTTTTTATCTAGTTCTTCTTCTTCTTCTTCTGACCCAAAATTTTGCAACTGCTACTCCTCCCAGAGCTTTAACTCTACAGACTCCAAACTCAGCCCAGCTCTTCAGCATATACCCGAAACGGAAGAAAGTTACAGCAGAATTCCCCAAACATTATGAAAATGTATGTTTCTTTTATGTTATGATGTGTAGGAGAAAAGCCCTTACAAAATGTTTTCAGGGCAATCATATAAATTTCTGCCTAAAAACCAAAGTTCCAGCAGGTCATACCATAATACGTATGTGATCTAGTAGGCTTTAATCTCCAGTTTCATCAAAAAAAAGGAACTCTCTTGCATGGTCTGAATCATTTCTCAGTATTTTTACAGTAGTACTACTATAGTTACTAGTTATAGTATTTTGCCTAAAACTTTGCTGTATTTTTGTAAGGAACGGAAGGAAACGGAAAAGGTTCCGAGTGTATTTCTCAGATTGAGTCTGTGTGTGTGATGGGATTACGGCTCTTCTGAGCTACGGTGGACAGCACAGCGCACGGAAGATAATCTTGTGTGAATCGATGGTAGGACGAGAGCAAGAATGAACACGGTCCCCACGGACACTGCAACACTCACGCATAATTACCGCCAGACAACAAATCAATGGTCTCGGTCGTTGGGACCACTCAACTCGGACTAAAAACTCACCAGTGAGACGTACAATCCCTCTGTATATACAGACTGTACAGCTACACAGTAAATCACAAATGACTTCACAGACCTGTCTGTCAATATTTCAGCTTGATTCCACTAAAAGGCCAAAGCGTTCGTTACCGACGTGCCTGGATTTCTGGTATGTTGCATGTAGAGTGCCAAAGCAAAATGTTTTCTGCCTTTGATATCAGCTTCAACAAGTATTATAACTTTAATTTATTTACTTTTACAGTGTGACAGCCACGAGGAGTTTGTGAGTTAAGAAATGCATTATTATTATTATTATTATTATTATTATTATTATTATTATTATTATTATTATTATTATTATTATATAATCGGTTGGACCAATAATAGTGATATTAATAAAAAACTAAATTAAATAAAAACATTGTACAGTAGTATTATACTACAACAGTAGAACACAATATGTATTATGAATATTGAATAATAATATTTTACATAATATTCATTACAAATATAATAATAATAATAATAATAATAATAATAATAATAATAATAATAATAACAATCATTTTAATATATTAATATTGTTGTTGTTTTACTGTTGCTTATGCGTGTTTACTGTTGTAAAAACAGTAAGTCTTATTATCATACAATTAAACGAAAACGTCAAACAGCAGAGATAAAACAATAATTTAAAAAAATGGTTCTGCTACTGGTCATTGTAAATATAATCAGTACTGGTCAAACACAAAGCAAAGCAAAACAAACCATAACACAAAGCAAAGCAAAAAAAAAAAAAAAAAAAGCAATGCAATACATAGCAAAACTAAATTTGACAAAATTTGGCGTTTCATGCAAGGTATCCATACAAAAGGATGGACTGGTTCTCACCTGTCAGGCTTTGGAGGGGCGGTTCTTTGCTTGTTAACTTTAGCATAAAGCCCCTCTAGCACATCCTCATTGGGCAGCTCTCTGTTGGGGGCGGGGACTGTAGGCTGAGAGTAGTTATGGGTGGGAGTTCCTGGTGGATAGGGGGGCTGACCGGAGGCGGGAGGTTCTCTGAAATTGCTGATCCGAGCATAGTTGGGATCCATGTCATCGTCTTCGACGTCAGGGAAGATGGCGCGGTCAGGAGCAGGGCTGCTCCTTTCACTTCTGTGGAATTAAAAACATGTTCTTCAGGATATCTTGGATGATTAAGCACATGAGCTTGGAGCGTTTGTTGAACAGAGATGTGTTAGATCAGTTAGATGCATTTTTTAGGGCAGAAATAGCTGCATCATTATTGACAAAATTTAGTTTTTTGCAAACCCTTACTATTTTTCATTACATGCTTGCAATACATCATTCTCATTGAAATCAATGAATTTACAGTGAATGTACTCTAAATTTCCTTAACTTGTTCCTAGAGCAACATTTTTCACATTTTCCAACTCTTCCTAATCAATTACACCTGATTTAACTCATCAGCTTGTTAGTTAAGACTCCAAGACCTAAAATGAATGCATCAGATGAGGGAGACATTCAAAATGTGTACTGTTGGTGTGGGTTGGAAATACAGCTCTAATATAAGATATACTCTAACATCATATAAACAAAATAGGCCAGAAATATCTTATATACAGAAATACTGACTAGAGTCTGAGATTCAATTATGGAATCAAAAGTCCAAATTATGACAAGTCAACATTCTTTCTTAGATATAGAAAAAAATTCCAAGTCAATAATGACAGAACTTGTCTCACTTTTTTTGTGGAAGGGTTAACCACCCAAAAACAAATAATATAAAGACATTAAGATTGAGTTTTAATGTGTTTATAAGACAACAACCAATTAAACCAATGGGGTAGTTATCAAGAATTCAGAACTCATTCGATCATTACCACAGATTCAGATTGGTAAATTTGCATATTTTTCTATTTTGGAATTGAACTTTGTGGATTGAATAATACACATCACATGACTGGTAAACATACTTGGACAGAATCTCAGGTTCGCTCTTGTCCACCTCTTCTTCACTCAAAGCGCCCAGTTCTTTAGCCTTGGGTTTGTTTTTTCTCCCAAACCTGGATGAGAGTTTGAAGATAGCAAGAGTAGAAGAAAAAAAAAAGAAAGAGCATGGACAGAGAGGAAAGGGGAAGATGTGTTATGTTTTTATAATTGGTGACTCAACAGTCTCCCTGCACTTCCAAGTACCAAAGCAGAATTTGCTGTAGAAACTCCAATGATTGGTTCCCCATGTACCAGCCTGCAAACACACACACACACACACACACGCCTGCAAAACCAAGCAGTATCAGTATACAATGCCCTGCAGTGATTTTACTAGCCCATCTCCACGCCAAACCTTCAGAAACTCACATATTCTTCTGCACTGATCTGAGGTCAGGCGGCGTCTCCATGCTGACAGGCAGATAAAGACAGAAGAAGAAAAGGTTATATCAAGAATAAAGCTAATAATGAGAGACGGGGGTGAGATGATCACGTGATCTCTGGACAGTGAGGCCGTAATGAAACATCAGTGTCAGATGTAAAAAGAAGCAGCTTCTGGTACACTACATGGGTGATCAATATGAAATCCAAACAATCAACTGATACACAACCCAAAAAGATAACTCTGTGAATTACCAAGCATTCACTGTTGGATGTGATGAGTGAATCTCACAAAGAGAAATCTAATTTCTTAAAAAACAACAACACAATTTTATTCTAAGAACATTACTTTTATTTATTTATTTTTATTTAATTTTTTTGTATTGTGTTATTCATTTCAGGATATTGAAGCACATTTTCCCCCTTGAAGCAAAACAAAACATAACACAACACACAAAAAAAAAGTCCTGGGTCCAGTTTTTCGTACGTCGCTTATTACATCCGAGATCAAATGTCACGTCCAAGATGATATCATTGCGCTAATCAGTACCTGCCTAATTCAGTTTAGTATGGATGGATTGAGTTATCTGAGATAATTGCGCGTTCATAGGTTGGTTTAAAAGGGGGTACGTATCGATACTCAAAACCATGATCAGCAGTGCAGCGATTGGCTGGCAGCAAGACGCCAACGTAATGATATCATATTATCATATTAAAAAAGACACCTGACGAAAAACTTGACAAATTTCTGGACTTTTAGAAGGAAACTGGCAAGCGAACAAAAGTACATGTTATAACAGATAAAAGAAATATGCACTGTTTATATATATTTAATTTTTTTTAACAAGATTCCCAATTATTTAGATCCGCAATTTTTAATATTTATACAGTCTTTACATTTTTATTTCAATGTAGTTGTTAGCTATTCACTTAATTTTATATTTGGACAGATTGGTTACGTGACAGCATTAATGAAAGTTTCTTAAGGGTCAAAGATCATGTTATCTGCATTTCCTGCGCTCCATCAAGCCACTCCCACAATAGCCGTCATCACTCAGATTAATGCACGAGTCTACATTATCTGTATGGCATGCGTGTAAGACTAATACAATTATGGAGTAATAATTTTATGATAAATATTTCAGTGAGTAAAACTGGCTGGGTCAATATTATAAATGTCAATATTATTTTGCATTAAAGTAATGAGAAACTTTTTTTATTAGATTTTAAAATGATATTTTTAAGGTTATTACAATAATTCGGGAAGGAGTAAAATGTGCTTAATTGTCATGTTGCAATGCAAAAATTCTTAATGGTCCTAAAATAGACTTATTTTCATTATGAACATATGCTTTTGTTTTCATGTGAAAAATGACATGAACACTTCTTAACATTTTTCATGAGATTCACCCAATAAACATTCATCTAAATAACAATGTTGACAGCGCAAGTCTATTAACAATGGAGAATTCTATTAGATTTCCACAAACACACACTCCAGTCTAGAATAATCACAAACCTCAGCTCCCAAGATTCCTAAATTTCTTTTTAATTTGACACAGATATCGCCCGAGGGTTCAGTTTACTGACATAATGTACTTGCATGTTTGCTCAAGATAAGCCGTGACTACATGATCCAAACACTTCCCCACAAGCGATTCAAGGGTCCGGCTGGATCCAGCATCCTCTCGCTGTGTCTCCTGTGCGTTATGCCTCAATAGTACTCCATTTCCCAGCCCCACACACACACTAATGACTGTATTTATCTCATTAGGCTGGAGCGATCTAATACCGGCAGCTGGCATGCTAGATCTGCCTTGCCCTTAAGCAATCTCATTAAAACCGGAGGGAGTCGTGGCCTGAATATCAATGTGCTGCAGTCCTGCTCGATCCGTGTGAGCGCAGCTCCGGTCAACACACAACACAGAGCTCACACAACTCTACTTGATTATTGACCACTTAACATCACAATACAGTACCGAGTGACCTGATCCTTCTAAAAATGACCATGCTAACTACAGTATCCACAGGTATTATTGTAAAAGCATAATAAGGAATTCAAAATTCTTCCTGAAACATTTTGTTTATTTTCTTATTTTTATAATAGCAGTAGATAATACCAAGTTAAAATACAGCAATATTGTAATGCTTACTGTAGTGGCGATTTCCATCAGAGGAAGTACAGGCTAGCAATGCCACTTTCAAGTGCACCTAGTATGGTCTGACTTGAAGTATAAGGCACTCGAGTCTCAAGCTATGGAAGGCCATTTCCCAAAAAATAAAAAAAATAAAGTAATAATGATGACAAGTCAAAATTACAAAACATACATGTCATAATTATCAGATAAAACCTTGACACTGGCATAAGCCATTTATGAAATAGTCAACAAGTCAAAATTATGAAATACCATGACAGCTATGAGATAGAAAATCTAAATTTGTACCTACTAAATCATAATAAATAGATTAGAATTAAAATCATCATACCAAGTTCAGAATTATGACATACAAATTGCTGAAATTGACAAGTCAACTATAAAGTAAAAATTCAAAATTATAACAAGCCAAAATGATGAAAAATAAAAAATATGAATGATAAATGTGAAATACAATTATAAATTATAAAACTATAAGTTAAAATTTATACTAATAATTCACAAAAACTATTCTGTCTCTTTAATCTCACAATTTTGACCTCTTTATCTCTCAATTTCTATATAATTCAGAAGTCATAATTACGAGGGGAAAAAAACCCTGACATTGGCACTTATGAAAGTCATAATTATAACTAGTAAAAATTATGAAATAACATGTCATAATTATGAGATAAATTAAAATTATAAAAATAAAGTTAAAATTGATACTCATAATTCACAAAAACTATTTTGACCTCTTTCTCTCTCAATTTCTACATTTGAATATTTAGACTTTTTATCTTTTTTAACTTTTTATTCATAATTAAGATTTGCCAAAACATGCTTTTGTTTTCAATGTGAACAAATGAGTTTCCATATAAAACAAAATACAGAAGCAAAATAATTGCATAAAAAAAATTGTCATTCCAGTGGATAAGCACTTGAATACCTTTGCAACATTTTTACACAAACTACAGGATTATTTATATATGGTATCTAAAATAATACCTTAAAGGGATAGGTCACATTTAGTTGCAGTTTTTTTTTTTTTTTTTTTCTCTCCATACTATGGAAGTCAACAGGGACCAGCAACTGAAGGTGAACTATCAAAATGTTCAAATAAAATAAAATATAAATCAATGAAACAAAAGTATCTTAAAAATATTAATTGTTATAGACCATAGAGCTGCTTTCTGCCATCTTTGATATGGACATGATGGTGGCTATTAAACATTTCATATCTTTCGGTTCTTGACCATAATAAGCTGCAAACAGGACCAGCCTTCAAGTGGACAGTCAAAAATCTGGTTAAGCGAGACAAAGGACTAGCTAAGCACTAGGTTTTCCAACACTAGTTTGTAATTCAGCCCATGTGTCTTGAAAACCTAGCTGATGGCTCAATCTACCTGAGGCCTGAAGCATTCAGGTGGATTCGATTGTCGTAGCAAATGCGAAGCATGCCCTTGGAAGCTGATTACACTTCCAAGAGTTGTCAGCATAAGGTTGAGGTACTGTATGTAGCCCAAGGTAGCATACTAACGGTTTAATACGGTCTAAATTGAGTTTGCAAAGTGAATTAGCATTACTTTGGTTGTTAACCTGAGATTAAGACGATCTATGTAGCTCTTGGGAGACTTAAAATTTGCAGTGAAAATTACAGGCTAACGTTAAAGGCGAAGATGGTGTGAAATGAGAAAAACGACACAAATGTTGATGAGAATTGTGTGCATGCACTGTAATTACAAATCTAAAACCCAATTATGCCATGATGCAACCGACAATACTGAAAAAGGCTTCGTAAAAAGGCTATGCTGCCAGCTCTTGGTTCATCGATTGACTCGAGTTTACTGAGTGTTGCAATTTATCAGTCTAAACCGGAGGCTCATATTTTAGCAGACAAAACCTCAATTTTCACACAGACAGACGGGCTGATCCATGGGAACTGGGGACGTACTGCTAAGCTGATCATTATGTTTGCATATATTAATGCCGGCTTCTCCCCAGCCTAGCTTTTAAGGATCTTTCTAATTAGGTAAAACTGTCAGGACTGGATTTGCCTCTCTTTTAAGATTCTCCATCTCTGGTTCCTGTTATTATAAATGTTTTTATGCCTTACAAATGTTTTTTTTTTTTTTTTTTACATTAAATCTTTCCACATACATTTACTGTACACAACTGTTCAAAAGTTTGAAGTTAAGTTTTTTAAATGTTGCTGAAAGAAGTCTCATGTTCATCATGGATGCAGTTATTTGATCAAAAATACAGTAAAACAGTAATAAAGTGAAATGTTTTTACAACTTTACAACCTTAATGAATAGAAAGTTAAAACAGCATTCATTTGTAATATTAATTGTTTTGTAACAATGTCTTAAATTATTCAGCCCTTGCGTGTATGTGTGTCTGTATTATATTATATTATATTACATTATATTATATTATATTATTACTGTATATGTAGGTGCAGTATATATCAACTGGCTATTAACAAAAGCTTTAAAACTTCTGTTTTAGTTGGTAGAAAAGTAAGTTCCAAACAAAAATGCGATATTACTTTGTGTACATACCAATAAGAGAAAAGGCATTTTCCACTATGCTTCATTAAATGACTTTTAGGCGATTAACAAGGGTAAACAGAGCACAAATGAGGGTACAAGATATTTGAACAAGGAGAAATGAAGGAAAAACAATAAATGAGTTACATGGTGAGAAAGAGAGGTTTGACGGATTAAATACAGTAACTGTAATTAGCCTCAAAAACGCAGTATAAGGGGATTATCATGCAAATTCCAATCCAGTGAAAAACTGAAATGATTAAGCAAAGGCTATATTTCAAATACTCTTGCATCATTAGCAGCAAGAGAATTCAAAATAAACAGAGCTAGTAGATAAACTGAAAAGAAAAACAACTGTCCCTGTGGCTCAGTGGTAGAGCATTGCGTTAGCAGCACAAAGGGTTGTGGGTTCAATTCCCAGGGAACACGTTAGATAAAAAATCGCTTTGGATAAAAGCATCTGCTAAATGCATAAATGTAAATAAAATAAAAAATCCAAAATAGCATAACAAATTCCAAAATAGAAGCACAAAACATTGACTATTGAAACAAAATTAGACAGAATCTAATTATAAGTGCTCACAACATCCAGTCAATTAGGGATGTAACGGTATGAAGATTTCTTATCAAGATTATAGTTACCAATTAGTGTTGTCAAAAGACCCGGTACTTCGGTACCAAGTCGGTACTAAAAAAATGTAAATGTGACGGTACCAGGTTTCTTTAAGTAGCGGTAGTACCGAGGTCCCGTTCAAACCCGGTTCAGCGCTATGATATCAGCAAAGCAGAAAACGAGGACAGAATCTCAAAATCCAGTCATAAAAATGAAACTTACCTTTTAATATGGACAGTCATGGAATTTGTCAAAGTTAGCATAAATTAATCAAATCAAATCTCTATATGAACCAGTATCTGTAAATGTTAAGCCGCAAAAGTTGTTTGAAATATGAATCCGTGTTCTGCGCGTCTCTGTGAGAATTAATGAATGGTAGAGACGTGCGGGTTTGTTTACTACATAGACTGAAGCGCATGAAGCTTGCATTAATTTCAGCATCTGAGCTTCAGAGTTCTCTCTCCATCAAGTGATCTGAACTTTTCAGTTCATCTCAATGGACGCACAGCGCACCTGTATTTGATGCTCTGTAAACTCTGTGTGAAACTCTTTACTGATAGCGTGGTTTCTCACACATGCAAAGAGAGAGAGAGCGAGAGTCTTATCACGCTGAATCGACACGCTATATGTAAACTATTGTTTGTTGTCTTCTCCTGTCAAAATAATGGAGTTCATTTAGAATTATTCATATTCATTTTCGAACAAGCAGAAGACATACCGGTTTCTCCGGTAGTGGGCGGAGCTAATGCACAAATGCCAATTTCATTGGCTGGCGCTGATCTAGTACCGTTCCTGTTTTGATTTCAGCAAATCAGTTTGACCGAACGCAGACAATGTGATTAATATTCATGAACCCAGCAGCTCATCAATTCATAGTGCATTGTATGTACATTAGTATGATAGTAGAATTAGTAGTAGTAGTATCTTTTAATAATAATTAATATGATCTATTACTATTTTTTTTTACAGAAACCCTCAATGACCAAAAATATCTTAAGCATCACCACCAGTCTTAAGTTCAGTTAAAATGACAAATATGCATTCATTAGGCCTAAAAGTTAATTTTACATAAAGGCATTGTGCTAGAAATATTACTATTACTTAGTAAAATGTATGTGATACTGTTACTACAGTTGAAAAAAAAAATTATAAACTTTATTTTTTAAAGAAATAAATCACAATATTTCTTCCATGTTTTAATTTTAATAGCTAATCCCCTTTATTTACCAAAAATAAAATGTGTTTAAATTTCATAAATTAAAAGACAAATTAAATTTGGGTGAAACTTTTTTACTGTTTTTCATAATTATATAACTTGTAGAAATTTTTTAAACACAATTGTAAATAAGTATAAAGAATGGCATTGGTTTTATTTTTAGTGCTAAAAAGTTATTTTTTAATTAGCATATTTTTGTGTTTTGCTTTGGTACCGAAATTGGTACCGAGAACTGTGGATTTTCACTGGTATCGGTACCGAATACTGAAAATTTGGTACCATGACAACACTATTACCAATATTATCACAGTTTTGCTAAAATGTGCTGGAGATGTTCAAAAATTACCGACACAAATAACTTCAACAAAATCAACAAAGGACAAATAAAATGACTTTTTGTTTGCATAATCACTAAAACAATAACATTACGAATGATGTCTGGATTTTAAATGACAACTTGACTGACAACAGTTTAAGATCATGTTGAAATATCTAATGTAAAAGCTTTAAAACGTTTCATAAAAAGGTAAACCTCACATTTCAGTCTTTAAATAAAAAAAAAGATATAAGTCCAAATTATAAATGATTAATAAATTATTATATGTATTTTATCTGCTACATAAATAATTCTAGATAACTTATTTGAATTGTTTAAATGTGTAGAATCCACATAAGCTTGTTTTTCATCAACCGGTCAAAATTTACAGCAGGGCATGCATATTCGGTCCATTTTTGGCCAGACAGAAACTGCACTCAGACTGAATGTAAATATAAGTCTCTGTAAATCCACTCTTTGGCAGCAGGTGGCGCTTATGGAAAAGCTGAATTAGAGCGGTTTTCCGTAAACTCCGTGGACACTTCCTTCCTTCAGGTCGCCCATTACATGGATCAAAGATGAAAACAAAATGCCATTGAATCGTTTTGAATCGCCAGACAGAACCTTCAGAAGTACATTTATTTAATTCATTCATTCATATTTTCATTTGTATAATTCCCATAGCACTCTTTTCAAACTTCCCAGCTTTTCAACTCTGTTTTGACTCAAAACGAAACTACTCTGTGTGCTGTGCGCACGTGAGACAGTTACTGAAAACTGCTTCACGCTGGACAGTATTTATTTTTCGTGAGTTGTTCAAATCCTGATAATCTGTGTAAACCGGTAAACCGGTAACACAAATGTACTCCGGTAAGCACACAGTAAAAAAGGCATATTACAGTTGTAACGTTCATCACTGAAATGTCCCTTATTAGCTGTTCATCACTACAAACATTTCACACTGACAGTAAAGTTAAATGTTACACTAAATTATGTTTTCCTCTGATAGCAAATGGAGTAGATGTTTGTTTAGTGTTATTTACATCACATGGAGCAACTGTAAAAGAAACTGTTCAAAGAAAAAGGCAGTTTGCTCCAATCTATAAACCAACATTTTTCTCTGACTGCATGCATTACATTCTATTTCTTATCATAAAGGAGACTCAAAAAATGGCAAACCCCTACAGAAAACCAATATGTCCACACATTGCACTTCTAATGCAGATTTATCAAAACAGTTAAAAGTTGTCAAACATTTTTCACCAGTGTCAGTGAGGTGATAAGCACATTTTCTGACACAAGTCTTGTCATTCTGACTTTTTAAAGTCGTATATGCGTTATGTTTTACACAGCTGACCAAACTGTAAGTTCTTGTTAGCGTTTTGAGTGGCATGTGTCCAAGCTGCAGATGGCGTCTTCAATAAAGCGCACATCAATCAAAACGGCCGGTGATTGGCTGTGAGAATGACACTCTGACTGTCGGTTTGACAGCACACATCTGTCACTTCCTGCTAGACTGAAGCAACATCTCTGTATCTAATATTCAGAAAGATGATGTTTATGGACCTCTCACCATATGACATCCATCCGAGCAAATTCATTTCCACACATGATGAAAAAAAAAAAAAAAAGATTTCTGAAGCAAAATTATATGTGATTTCTCAAGTATTAACATATCAGACAAACCAAAACACTAAACAAACACCAACCAATTAAATGAAGAGATTTCAAGAGACCTCTAACTATTAAACTATTAGTGTTTAACGGTGTTTAGTTATCCTCAAGATACTGTTATTGTTTTTATTAACATTTTGAATTAGTTTTTATTTTGAGATTTTTTTTTTAATTTCGTTTTTTTGTCTTTTTTGTGTTTTATATATATATATATATATATATATATATATATACATATATACATACACATATATATATATATATGTATGTATATATGTATATATATATATATATATATACACACATTTATATATATACATATATACATACACACATATATATATATATATATATATATATATATATATATATGTGTGTATGTATATATGTATATATATAAATGTGTGTATATATATATATATATACATATATACATACATATATATATACATATATACATACATATATATATATATACATATATACATACATATATATATACATACATATATATATACATATATACATACACATATATATATATATATATACATACATATAAATATGTTGTTCCTGGTATATATATATATATATGTGTGTGTGTGTGTGTGTGTATAAATAATACCAATAGCCTCGTGGTTAGCGCTCACGGCGACCCGAGTTAAATTCCCATCTCAAGGTCCTTTGCTGACCCGCTCACCTTTTCCCCCAATGCTTTCCTGTCTTTACTGTCCTAACAAAATAAAATAAAAATGCCATAAAAAAAAAAGTTTCAGTTTACTATAATAACCCTGGCCCTGTATTATTTTACTAACATTAATTTTATAGATATATTTTATGAATGTGAATTGAGAATTGAGGAGAGGAGTTGTAGAGTTTAGAGTTGATTAGTCTTAAGAGTTCTACATAGCATGATTTAAAAACTTGCTATAATAATTTGCCATAAAAAAAACATTAAAAAGTTGATGTTTTTCTATATTTCAGCTTGTTGAATCTCCATGAGGTGATTTTTTTTTATTCAGCAACTGCTAATATTAAAAAGCGTGAAAGTAAAGGTTAAAGTGATTTGACGAGTTTGAGGCTAGGCGTGTCTCTGATGGGAAAGAGGCTGTTAACCTTTACCATCAGAGCAGCATTCCCTGAACCCGGCCCTGCTGGAGAGAAGTCCATCAATCACACAGCTGTCTCACAATGAACCAGAGCTGGAGATGGAAGATGAGCAGCAAGTGTCAAGGGATACTGCTTGTGGTTTCCAGACTAAACCTTGACAGATTCAATACAACAGTGTGCGCTTAAAATGACACTCTCACTGTCTGTCTAATACACAAATGAACAGTAATGCAGTATGAAAGCAGCTATGAGAAGTGCTTTATGCGATTTATTCACGAAACACGTCAGTATTATCAGTTCACTTATTTCTTCTTTTTAAAAATATTTTATTTCAAATCTTAAATATTTAAACAACTATTTTAAATTTAAATATAAATATGAAATGTTTTAAAACAAATATTAAATATAAAAACTACAATAATGTGCCTACAAAAATTGACAAAAAGCTCAATATAATAAAATATGATAATTTTAATTGGACAAAACAACATGTTACTAAATGTCTATATTATTATTAAGTTATGTTATGTTATATCATGTCATGATATAATGTCAAACAAGATTTTCAAGGCAAAATTAAATATGTGAATAACTATTTTAAAATACAGTCTGTTTGTCATGGAAAGCTATTGAATGAGTTCAGAAGATTTGGAATACTGTGCATGAGTAATATGGACTAATTTTAGGGTACTTTTATCACACTTTTTCTTACAAACCTAAATACGAGCAGAATGTTTGCCATCATTTTACAAAAGTTCTCTTTATATAAAGTGACTAAGTTTTGGCTTAAACTGCCATCTTGAGTAGTTAAAATACACATAAGCGTATCGCTAAACCTCTAAGGTTTAATACCTCTCATAGACAATTTAGCTTATGCATTTTCATTACGTTCAAAAAAGTTTGAGAGACATGCACTAAGTCGAGACTTTTGAAGTTTGAAGACACCGAGGAACTTACAAATGAACCCTCACAAACAAACACTGAAAGGAGGGCCTGCAACGAATGATTAAGTATGCAAAATCTCATTAATATTCATAAGTCTCTGCACCTTCTCTGCTAATATGAATGTGTTTTTAGTGTACAACGCCTGACTGACAGAACACATCAGCATGAATAAATGAGGAAATCACTGCGGAATGGGGTTCAATTTTAGAAACAGATTCCAGTAATTAGCCTCTCGCGGGCTGCACGGAGTGATTGTGTTAACAGCTTCATATGTTCCCACTCAGACAGGAAATAAAACGTGATGTGTCCATCCTGCCCCCCGCTGAAGCATGTGTGCCATGCTAAACATGAGCTAGAATTCAAGATGTCAACAAACAGATATGGAATCCATTATAAACTTCATTGTGTGTTTATATGTGCTCCAAATGTCATAACCATGCACTTTGTGTGAAAACACATTGTGTGTGCCAAGACAGTTAAACACAGTTAAATACTATTAACTACTTACAACAAACTTCTTTTGTCTGTATTTCGGCTCTTAAAGGTGAAGTTTGTAAAAAAAATTGTGTCAAAATGAGTGCTGTCAAACGATTAATCATGATTAATCACATCCAAAATAAAGGTTTTTGTTTACATAATATATAAGTGTGTCTGTGTATATTTATTATATACTGTGTATATGTATTATTTATCTATATATACACATACACTCACACAGCATATATTTTGGAAATATTTACATGAACATGCATTAACAGTATATTCTTATATTGTATAATGTATATATATAAATATATTTCATATATTAACAAAACATTTTTTAAGTATATACACATGCATGTGTTTGTCTTTTACATATACATCATAAATATACACAGTACACACATATATATTATGTAAACAGAAACTTTGATTTTGGATGCAATTAATCGCAATTAATCATTTGACAGCACGAGTCAAAATACATTCTTTGAACCACGTTTATTGTTCATTGACTACAGTAAGTACCCAAAAGTGTAAAATTTGAGCCTTTGAGGTGCAATCAAAACATTAAGAGCAGTCCTCAGAACTGTCAATCATTCCAGCTCAACAAAAAGCGGGGTTTTGGGGCGTGGCTACAGTAGCAAGCTGAGCCATGCAGAGGGGGTTAAGATGTTGAGACCATTGCTGTTACATGGGAAAATTAGAAGTATTGCCAAAATATGCAGAGACAGACAACAGGGTAAAACATAAGCAAACAGTGGCAGTGCTTTTGCAAGATGGAGGAATTTGATCGAATGTTTAGGTTTCAGTGAAAATGCTGAGCTTGATGTAACAACACAAGTTTTTGCCACACGTTTATTCACTTCATAGCCTCGTTCAGACTGTCGGTCCAAATCCCATTTTTGTGCGTATCTAAATTAGAATCTGATCATAGTTAGCAAAATATTCTAAGCCTAAATAGCAAAATATTACATGAAATACATTTGTTTGCAAAGCTACATTCATACTGTACTGTATTCAAATCTTATTTCTGGAAATAAGTTTCAACCTGACCGCTCAGGTTGCATCTTGTACAAGATTTTTCACATTCTCGAACCACATGAAACAAACAAGTCAGACATTGTTTATTTGTAACTTGCTGAACGTCTTTATAGAAACAAGGGGGAGTTGTTGAAAATTGCAAGTCAAGCAGAATATAGCTATATTTTGAGACCGGTGGGGACAGCATCAAAGAAAAACGCTGCTCTTTCCAGCTTTCTAATAACCATGTCCATACTAGCTTTCTGGGCCTTGATTGTGATTGTTGCTTTACTGTCTATGGAGGGTCAGAAAGCTCTTGGATTTCATAAACAATATCTTCATTTGTGTTCCAAATATGAACAAAGGTCTTATGGGTTTGGAAATACATAATTAAAGAAAATATTTACATTTTTAGGTGAACTATAATATTAGAATTGTGTATACAGTACATGATGTCACTGTGTGATTATGTTAAAAAACTGGCAAAGAACCAGTTCATTGAAAAGATTTAAACTTCTCATCACTACTAGTAGCGCTGAAACTGCATACTTTAAAATCAAATTAACCTATTTGTATCTTTCTGTCAGAGTAAATAAACAGCTTCAATTACTACTTGACAACAAAAATTCTCAAGACTTTTTCGAATTTCTTTCAAGAATTTTCACATCAGTGACAATAATTTGAGATAAGATCTCAGAAGACACCTTAGTTATTGCCTTAGCAAATACTGGAAACGTTTTAGGCCGAATCTTACCCCATGATGGTGAGTTAAATAAAGGCAAATACCACTAAAACTTGAAAATGTCAAATCTAATATATTTGCTAAAACGTTGCAGCACTTTAGAAACGTGAAGACATTTCTCTGTTAGATTGTCAGTCTCTAATGCTTGTTTTCACAAGGCGGCAAGTATTAGCTGTTTTATAGGCCGTGTAACTCTAAGTCACTGTAATTGAAGCCACGGTTGAATGTTTCTCTATGGAGCTGTAAAAGACCGTGCACGGCACACGCTACTCGACACGGCTGCCATTACTGTGCAAAATCACAAACCCAAATGTTTTTTGAAAGAATCGAAAGCAAACTAAATGTGATGTATAACTTTTGCAAAAAAGCTACAACTTCAATAATGCAAAACTGTAGGAGGAACAACGTTCACAACGTGTCAAGAGCGCAGCAGGAGAGTGCTGACTTTCTTTAAAATCATCCTGGGATTAAACAGAGCCAAATGCTAAATTTAAGTAAATTAAAGAATCATCTCCATTTCAGATTACTGTCAAAGCCATCTGCTCACTCATAAACAAATACTAGGAGCGTGTTTATAGCGACACTAGTATGTGTCTAACTGCTGTTGGCTTAGGAATGCAAGATGAGGGTTGGTGTGTAATCTTGATGTGCAACACGACTCTTGTATGATGCATTCTGGGTAGTGGAAGTACAGGCGTGCTAATTGGCTTGATGCCGCTTTGGATTTGTTGGTTCAGATTTGGAACGAATTGAGGTGGACGGATAGGAAAGCAGCAGACGTGCAGGTTTTATATCAGAGTGGAGTGAGGGAGAGTATGACACACCAGAGAATGGTGTCAAAATGTGGGTTCAGTGTCAAAAAAAACACATGTGAGGGTTTTATTTATTTGATGATCGTGCGAAGTTGAATTTGCATGTTTAAAAGGATTCTTAGTAGCGCATGTTTTTATGTGACTTTCAGCTAAAATATGTAGTTAAAAAAAAAAATCACTTTTATCCCATGCGACTTAGTGCATTCAGACAAATTTTTTTTACCTGTGTTCCCTGGGAATCGAACCCACAACCTTGCGCTGCTAATGCAATGCTCTACTACTTGACGTATATAAAAAACGATATATATAAAATACAAAATATAAAATGTAGTGTATAACTATGCAATATAACAGATGTAATGTAGGCCTGATATGTACTTAATAAATATTTTTTATTTGTGTGCTTTTATATACACACAATCATATATTTTATACATTACATATATATTTTATATTTACAATGTATAATCCTAATTACTATAATTTAAATAAAACTAATAAAAATACTATTTTAATGAAAATAGTCTTCTGCAAATGTATGTGACATGTAAGTTAATGGACATTTTTGGTCCATTTTACATCTGCGGGGTGAAAATTGTATCTTGATTGTTTGGATTGTTACATGTTTGATATACTGAGACTGAATGCAGAATACACACAGCCAGCCAAAAGCTCCATTAATATACACTTATCCCTAACAGAAACTTAAATAATACAGAAAGCTTTAATCAATGTTTCACTGACGCCTTGCTCATGCAGTAAAATGCCTCTAATTGTGAAAACACTGAAAAACAAGTGAATCGAAAGATATCACGGCAGGCAGCCAAGAAATCTGACGCTCTATTGTTTTCATGTTGAAAGCAGCCCACAAATCCATCTGTAACTGCGGCCCATACAAACAACACATCTGTCTTCAAAACCACACTCTGTTACAAGATAAACACAATATTTTCACCCCTAAAAGGGAAGAAATGAAAATCACCAGTTTGTTCCAATGCAAAGTTGCAAAACGAACCATGAATCACGCTCTCACATGTTTATAATTTGCCTTTTTCTTTTTTTCAAGATTATGAAAAGCACCCGTGAAGACTTTACAATTAGATTAAATTGCACCATAACACAATGGCTAATTAAGTCATTTTTCAAATTCAATAAGGAAGCAGATTGGAGAACAGAGATGTGATACGAGTAGTCTGGCAAAAACCCTCAATGAATACGTCCAAGCTGTTCGCCTGACTGCTATTTGGCCCACGAGTTTGAATTTCTGGGAATTTCATCAGCGTTAAAGAGAGGGGAACAGTTAAAGCCTTTCACATGACTCGTGATTTCAGTGTGTCTTTCAACACAACTGTTGTGCCACTCACAGTCACGGAAGGACGATTTCACGATGTAGCTATGTAGTGTAGACGGTAAATGGTGAAAATAGTATGAAAAACAAACCAAATATTTGATCTAAAAACAAAATTATGTCCTTGACTGTCATCCATTGTGCTTTTTGCCCATTTTACACAATTCAAATGATTCCCAATGGATAAGATCAAGTCACAACTTGCACTTTTTCTAGTTGAACATCCTATTTCACTCAGAAACATGTCATTATGGAAGTCAAATGGTTTGTGGATACAATTTCTCATCGAGTTTGTAAGCTAGCAGTGACAAAATGCTAAAACTTTCCAAAGCTGGCAAAGATAAAATCACAAAAAAACTGATTCAAATTAAGGTTTCCATGCAAATGCAGCGATCTGCTGATCAATTGAGTCAAAGCTGGAAAAACAGGGGTCAGTCCTCACAGAGGAGACACAGAAGCTCTGTTTTATAGTTCAGAGACACGTACGCTTTCATCTCTTATGAAAAGAGTTTCATGTCCGCCAAGAGGAAAAGAGATTATGCATGAAGCCCAGATATAAAACCCTCAAACACAAGCCTGTCGATCTCAATTAAAGACGTGGATATCACTGTATGTCTGTCATCTTATAGGTGTCTGCCTATATTTATAAAATCACACAAAGACAGCATATACTTAGTTCACTTCTCTTGTCCTAAATTACCATGTTGTAGTGATTATAGGAAGGCCTCCATGTGCAGCTGCATCAGGAGGCCCTTATGTAGTGCAATGAAACACCCCCTCGAAAACTCAACGGATCAGCACAAATGTAGTTCTACATGACTATTTTCTTACTTCTTTTGGACTATTAGAATTACTTCATTTAAAAAGACAGTGCTTTTTCCATGACATGGCTCCTTTAAGAGCTGCAAAATAGCTTCCCAACATTTTATGGGAAATCATTTGGCACAAATCACTGCATTTATGGCAAAGATTTCTTTTTATGCTTGATTGAAACTGTGATGTGTGTGATTTTCTGGCTTTCAGACTCGTACCTCAACAATCCAAATCCTTTTTTCTTTGTCTTTTTCTCAGGGTCTTCGGGCTCGTCCTTCTTTTTGCTCTTTTTCTCTTTCTTCTTTTTGGTTTTCTTTTTCTTTACCTTCTTCTCATCATCCAGATCCTGTCGAGAAGAGCTGCTGGCAGGCGTGTCTCTTCCGGAGTCTTCCTCAGAGTCATCTGTTGGTGAAGAACAAAGACCCAGACATGAGCAAACACCTAATGAGATCTAACAACAGTCCACAAAACAGACTCCCGTTTCTCAGTAAATGATCAAGACATTCTTTCTCTACGCTATTTTTACCGTAAATACAAATAGGATTTCAGCAGAAGTAATAAGTAAAAAAAAAAAAAACATTTTGAAAAGAAAAAAAAAAAAGTGATAACTGCAAATATAATTTTTTTTTGCAATTAAGATAATTTAGTCCTACTTAGATAAATTAATGAGATGAAAAATAAATTTTTAGAAATGCATTATTTTCAAAATCTGTACTAAAAGTAATGAGTGTTAAAAGGAACACAATGTCATATTTCACCACAAAACAATAATAGAAAGAAAAAAAACTATGATAAAATAAATTACATTGAATTAATTACATAAAAAACATTAACCTGTTAATTGTCCCTCATGTTTTTGAAGATAGACTTGAATGTGCATGATACAAACCTAAATTTGTATAATTCATGACTGAAAACATTTTGTAACATGATTTTGATGTACCATTTACATGGTAATGCAATGTCTGATTTTAAAATGGGTTTTAAAGGATGATTTTTGAGATTTTATGTTTTCAAGTGATATGTAACTTCTGATGATTTCTAAAATATGATGGAGAAAAAGGCAACGAGGAAGTCTTTTTTTTTTAAACAAAGGTCAAAACTCCTTTTGTAATGTAGATTTCTGAGGGTGCACTCTTGCCATAAATTAATCTATTACTTTTATTACATAATTTTTAACAAAAAATATTGGTAAAATATATATTTGGGAGTCTTAGACCTTTCCAACGATATATAGTTTGTCAAGATTAGATTAGATTTGATTGTAATATAGTATAGTCAACGTAGGCGTCCCGTATACGGGACGGGGTGACAGTTAACAGGTTTTTTTGTAACGTAATTTACAGCCATCATAATGCGCAAAAAAAATGATTACTGCAACATTATTTAATTATTATTTAAAGACATTAACACACCAGCAAATATACTTTTCTTTTTGCAAAACATTTTTCTTTTATAAGTTTACTCTAGGTGTGACGTGGCCTGAACATATTTTGGTGTTATACACTCTCCTGATGCATCGGCTGGTTTGTTCATAAGTTAATATCCACAGATCTCTATTCACCTCTGCTAAGGGTGCAGAAAGCTTTACATTAATTGGTGACCCCTTATAGGCTCTAATCGAATGCATCTCTGGCTTGTGCTGAAGGTCTGTCTCTTTTTCTCATTTAGAAGAGGTCTTTAGTGTCAATGAGGAAGAGCAGGGGTGATGCGTGCCCTTGAATGTGCTGACCTGCTGCAGGAGGTTCACACCAAAATCAGTGATGCTTGTATTTGCTGATTCACTCCTTACTGGCTCACGAAGCTCAATGAGTCACAGAGAGTCAAATTCATCTCTCAAATGAGCTACTAAAAGTGAAGTAGCTTCACTGGCACCCAACCGTTCTGAGATATAGCTCTGAACTTTAAAAGACATTTAAAGTCAACATGAAACAGCATTTGCAACCCATTTTACTTCCATAATGTGACATTTCTAAAACTCATATACTGTATATATATACACACACACACACACACACACACCGTACATACCCGAGTACTGCACAATAATAAATTGTTCACTATAACAATCAAATGAGAGTGAATTTACATTTATTTAATGTTGAATTTCATAATGCACCAGCATATATAATGAGAAAAATGGATGTTAGCTTATGGCGTGTTTGATGAGAGTAATGAATGTGAACGTCCCAGATGCACTACTGGCAAAGCGAGAAGCAGTGGTATGCAGTTGTAACTGTTATCACATGTTTGCCAAAACTCATGATAGTCTCGCTACTGTGCTCAGCAACATGCATTTACTGCTATGCAGCACATACACACTCATTAATGTACGGTACTTTGGCTGTGGTGAGCAATAACTAAAGAAAACTAATGAAGGTGTTCAGTTTAAATTACAACACATTTATAGAATGACACTGACAATCAGTTATTAACAAATTAAATTCAGAAATCGCTTAACTGAGTAAATTTATAAATATATTAAAACTGTATTATAAAAAAATAATGCATGTATACTTTACATAAGAATAATATATTAATATATATATTTTTTTTATTAACTTTTTCGGACTTATTGGAATAAATCAAACAAGGTAGAATTTGTACATTTAAATACATACAAATAAATCATAATTATTGAACAAATTATTTTAGCATTAAAATCACATTATTATTATTATTATTATTATTATTATTATTATTATTATTATTATTATTATTATTATTATTATTATTATTATTTATTCTGGTCAGTGTTGTTCTTGTCAAATAAAACTAACAAACAACTTTCTCACCAAAATAAAATATTTAAATTTAATTAAATTTAAAATGAACTACTGTTTTGGCAATTAACGAAAAAAATAAATAAATTACTTAAAATGACTAAATCAAAACTAAAATACAAATACATAAAAACAAACCTACTAAAATGAGAAAAGCACATAACCATATCCAATTTTTTTTATATAATTTCTAATAAATGTTTAACTATTTAATGTTGTATTTACATATTTGACCCTTTTTAAGTTCTGTACCACTTTCAATGGTTGTCAGTTTCTCTCTGAACTCACCATCCTCGGGTTCAGAAGGCCCGTCGTAGGACTTGTCGATGGCGTGTCGGAAGCTGAGGTTGCATCCTCGGCCTCGCACCATTTGAGCGTGTGGACGATGGAAGGGCACCTCGTCCTTACCGACCTCCTCCATCGCGGTCTGGAGACTCTCCAGAGAACTGGACTTCTGCAGACCTAACCTGGGTCCCAGCGCCGTCCCATTAGAGGAGAGGGGTTCTGAGACAGGGACATTGAGGGGTGTCAGTGATGGGAGGATGGTGGATGGTAATGAAAGATGAAGCTTTGAAAATCAGTGCAAGATCAGAATCAGTGTTTAGAGAGTCCTGCTGAAAAGACCAATGGCACATCGGGACAAGAAGATTCCCACTGCTCTGAGCTGATCTTTTCAACAGGGTGGTCCCAAATTGTTAATTGAAAATGCAACAGTTGTGCAGTGAGCTGAGCTGAAAGTCTAATGGATTTGGACTGATTCAAAGAACAGACGGAGATGAAATATGTAAAGACAGCTGTACGACGGAGGGTGGATGATGAAACCTCAAGGTGAGGGTGAAAGAGCATCACGGAATAAATGAGGCGTTGCGAACGCAGACCAGACGTGCAGGAATACTAAACAGAAAAGTAGTGGTAGAAGTAGTCCGGGGGTGAGGAGCATTAAATGAAGCACTGAGAGACGAAGAACAACTGTTTCCATAAGAAATGCAAACCACTGAGAACAATGACACCAGGAACAGGAGGAGAAGGTGAGGGATTACAACAAGCTCAAACTAGAGAAGAAAATGGAGGAATGGCACAGATAGAAGGGCTACAAACACTGAAAGGGCAAGAGAAAAAAAATAGGAGTGCTTGGTGCTTGAAAGGTAAAAAGTTGCATGCAGGAAAGAGCACATCATGATTTAAATGGATGCTTCAGCCAAAAACTAAAACTCTGTCATCGTTTGCTCACTCTCATGTTGCTCCAATCAACACAAATAGAGAAGTTTTCAAATGTCCCCTTTTATGATTCTCAAATGAAAAAAAAGGGGTTTGAAAAGACATGAGGGTGAGTAAACGAATTTTCATGTTTGGCTCTAGTATCCCTTTAAGAAATACTTTTGTTCGCAAACCAGCAGTGAAAAGTTGTATAGAAAAGAATAAATCAATAATCCACTGAAAGACACGTCATTTTACTACAGCTAAATAGAGTTTCTAAGCACAAACAAAGTTGAAATGTGGTAAAATTGCTGTAAACGTTTAACATCTAACCATCAGCAAAATCATAAAATGTAAATCTATAACTGCATAAATTAAGGATGATGATGGCATAATGTTTGAGTCAGTATTAATGTGGCTTTACAATTATAAAGTGAAAGCTCAAATCTGAGGCATTTTTCATAAAAACCAATCTGGAACAAAACAAAAAACAAATCCAGTTGAATGAACTGCTTATATACTTGATTTGTTATAATACTTAAAGTCTCTTCTGTTCACTAAGACTGAATTTATTTAATCAAAAATACAGTAAAAAAAAAGCAATATTGTAAAATATTAAAACAAATTATAATAACTGAATGAATATATTTTAAAATTGTAATATTTTTGAATTTGCAGCATCATTAGTCCATTCTTCAGTGTTACATGATCCATCAGAAATCATTCTGATATGCTGATTTGCTGCTCAAGAAACATTCCTGATTATTATCAGTGTTGAAAACAGTAGTGCTGCTTGATAATTTTATGAAAACACTGATTTGCTTTTTTTTCAAGATTCTTTGACTTAAAAAAAACACATTATTTCAAATATAAATCTTTTTTTATATTATAAATGTCCTTACTGTCACTTTTAATAAATTCAATGCATATTTTCTAAAAATTATAATTATTTATTCATTTTTTAAACTCGTGCTGACCCCAAACTATTGAACTATAGTGCATATATAATTTCAACTCAAAACTGATTGCAGCAGATTCCACCTGTCTTCAGTCTCAAATGTAATTAGTGACTAAATATGTCGAAATAAACAAACCCTGGAATCCATGACCAGTCCTTGTTCTGGGATTTCATAATGCATAAATTAAGCAATGGATACATCTATTTCACTTCCATCAAATGCAGCTGTAATCGGTAGGATCTGAGCAGTGAAATGTTTCAGATGTAGTTGCACACATGCATGCCGACACGCATAAACACACGACACAGATGGCCCTCTCAGGGACGCTTGCATACATCAATCTAAACCAGCACAAAATGACTGCTCTCAACCTGAATCAACAGCAAACTAGACGAGCGAGAAGCAGAAACAGACCGAGAGAAACGACAGCGAGACGGGAAACTCATTTGAACTACTTCTTAGGAAATAAAACGGTAATTGGCGAAGTCTCTCCGGCAGACAGATACCTGTACGCTACCATTATCACGAAAAGAGAAAATAATGAGACGAAGAGAAAAACAAACAAATCAGCAGCAGCAGCAGCAGCACTGCAGGGCCGGACGGTAACTGGGCGACTGCCATGAAACTCCTGGAAGAAGAGGAAGAGAGATGAATTGGAGGATGTTGAACTGTGAACTAGAGCGCCGCAGAGCCCATGAGCAACACAGCCTCTATGAGTGGTCTTCATTTGGACGAGAGGGGCCACAGGAAAATGTAGGTGTGTTGGAGGGAAGCCAGCTAGAGAGAGAGAGAGAGAGAGAGAGCGCTGCCTCCAGCATCTTTCATCTATCCTCTTAATGGACATGTTCTTCTCTCCTGTGGACCGACAATCAGGTCTTCATTGTACCAACTACACACACACACACACACACGCGCACACACACACACACACACACACACACACCTCGCTTGGTTTGCAAGAAGGAGAGTTATACTTCATGATGTGTGCACAAAAACCAATGAAAGTAGTCGAAATGAAATCAAAACTGACCTGGTTTACTTTAAATCTTTTTATGCCTGTTACAACTGTGCACTTTAGAAACTGTGGTTGAAATCGCAGTTTAAGAACAGCTATATTGACCTTTTTACAAAAATCTATTCAGAGGTCAGTGACTGTTGAGCTTCTTCTGACAGCTTTTACCTCAATTATAAACCATTCAACTTGGAAAATTATAAACCAGGAATGATATATATTATATATGCAAAAATAAATAAATAAATAATCTAAATCCAGTTGAATTAAATGCTTATATAATAGTAAGGAAACAAGGAATGGATATTACAAATCACACTATTTCATGCTATCAGCTATATGCTTTTACAATCAAATCTGTCTAAAGCTTAATATGAGGTTAACAGTGAAGTGTTTTTGACTTGGTCTCTCAGAACACCTAACACTCACTTTATGGTGACATTTAGTGGTTGAGACTAGCGTGCAACATCTGACAACCTCTTTCTCGTGAACTCTTTATAGAAATAAAGGATTATGATTTCCAGGATACAGTTTTCACAGACAGTCATATGATTTGTGACTTAGCATAAAGGGAGTGCATCACATGAGTGCATGAGAGGTTGCTTAAGGTTAGGCTGATGGATAAACTGCATAATAAATCATCACTCATTTTTTTTATTAGGAAAAAATAACTAGAAAAGGACCTAAATCAATTAATTTGTACAAAAAAATTTAGTAGACAAAAACAAAAAAATTAAAAACTAATAATAGGATCTGCATAATGCTGGACTAGATTGTGAATTTACAGGAAAAAATTAAAATAAAAAAATACAACATTTACTGCAAAGCAGATGCAAGAAAAGAAAGCGAGGTCTTGGATTGCCGCAGTGGTTGGCTCGGCTGGCCCTAGCTGGGGGTTTTTAGTCAGATTAAACTTAGAGCGGCCACGTCTTCAAGACCATCCTAATAATGAAATATGTCAGAGCATATAAAGGAGTCTGGCGTAGGTAGAGCGTGCCAGAGGGAAGAGAGAAAAATGAGTGCGTCAGCAGAACAGCCTGCAGCCTGTCAATATCTATCGGATCCCACATCTGTAAAACTACACTCCAATCAGCCTTCCATGTATTTAGCATTGTCCCCGACCCCTGAGAAGTATACAAAAGCATCATGTGAAGGCTGTTCATGTAAATTGGACTGTGTATGTTTTTAATGCTTGCACATGCCGTGAACACTACGAAATCCAGTCTTGATTGTTTGCATGTGGTTTTGATTATGATGTCATTTATGATCCAGTACAGTAAATCTGTGGTCAGGTTTTGTACTATGTATATATAAGTCAATAAAATCTATAAAAAAAAGTTATACATATAAAATAAATAAAACTTCATGTATCACTCTCTCTCTCTTTCTCTCTCTCTCTCTCTCTCTCTATATATATAATTTTATATTTATAAATACAAAGTAAAATAAATAAATATTTATATTTTGTATAAAATATGTATATGGTTTATATTTTTTTAATTTTATAGTTATAAAATAAAACCTTATTTAAGCATCAATGATATACTATTACAGTTTGTTTTGAAATTTTTTATGTTTTTAAACATTTACATTTTCATTGTAAAGTGTTAGTAATTTTGTTGTTTTCTCATCAGTAGTAGATAGAGTGAGAGAGAAATAATTATTTTTTTAATTTCAGTTTACCTTTAGTTTTTTAATTTAAAAAAATATAAAGAATTTAATGTTAATAATCTCTTAAAATTTTATTTAAAAAGTGTTTGTCATGACAATATGTGGCTTTAGCTGAAATTTCGACAATTAATTTATAATAATAATAATAATAATAATAATAATAATATATATATACACACACACACACACACACACTCATTCTGTATGATTTATAAGCGTTTTGAAAAATGGGGACATGGGTTCTGTCCTCATAAGTCACCCTCTCCTTGTAATAACTGCGTCGTACCCATGTCATTATACAGAGTTGTGTCCTGATATGTCACAAAAACAAGAGCACACACACACACACACACACACACACACACACACACACACACACTTAACAAATTTATAGGTAGAGCATATTAAATATAAAATAAAAAGTCACTTTCAAAAATCTGTAGAGTAGTCTTTAAGGCTGAAAATGCTATATTATGATATACTAGATTTTAGTAGCGTGTCTGTGGTCTTGTAGCGTGTGGTCACTGCTTTCACCGTGTCTGTCTGTTTCCTCCACTAACTCAATCACTGCTTGCAGCAACTCACTCTCTCACCTCGACTGACAGGCTACAAATGGCCAACAGTCACTCTCCGTTTATCTTCATTTGACTTGACTGAGACACAGCAACTGATCTGGAGTCAGATTACTGGCCTGTGAGTCAACTAACACACTGCTTTACAGATCACATGCTTGATCTTGGGCCAGCCTTGTAGCGCTTGACCATTAATGAGATGTTGCAATGCTATTAAAGCAGTGTGGTGGGACTGACGTTGCAAAGCTGATAAACTAAACCGCTTGGCAGAGCAATGGTTTACTTTGTTTATGACTAAAATTAATCAGGTATAAAACATTGCAGTCTTTTATTATATTTATGTTGCTGCTTTTCATTAAAATAAAGCACATGTTAAGAGGGTGAGTGGCTTTAATATGTGCTGTGTGTGTGTGTGTGTGTGTGTGTTCAACTTCTTACCGGGTCTCTGTTCTTGAATGGAGGCCATGTTACTCTCATCTGCCACTGAAACACACAAACAAAACATCCATCAGCTCCTCAAACACTCATTTGTGTTGCCAGACTGGATATAACTTCACAGCAGGCTCATGTTAACAAGTGTAATGTTTAAGTGTTGCTGTAATGCTTTTAAAACACTTGCATGCATTTAGGCTTCTATTGTACGTTCATTTTAAGCTGACTTTAGCATCCAGATATCTACTACCATGC
>NC_039268.1:22019564-22047064 GCF_003368295.1 Carassius auratus
ATCGGTTTCCCCTGTGTTCAGATAAAGAGACCAAAATCTTAACGTCTTCTAGGTCTCCGTGTAACCTTTAATCTTTGTCTACAAGGCATTACCACAAATATTTAACCTCAAAAACCTGCATCTTATTAACCAACCACCCACAGTCCAAGTTAACCAAGCATTAAATGCACTGAAATCGCATTGCTTTGTTTTTAAATTAAGTCACTGCCAGCACAGAGTCTTTACAGTCCCAGTCTAACTGGTTCAAACTTATCTAGTCCACAAAATGTAGTTGATTTTATCTGTAGATTATTTAGTATGTAGTTTCTGGTAAATGTGTTTCCATACCTAAATCCATGCTCTTGGAGGACTTGTTGGTGGGGTAATCTGGGACTTTCTGTCGTTGAGGGTATGGTTGGTTGTTGGGTTTGTAGGAAACAGGCTCCATTTCAGCCCTATAAGACACATATCACACAAAGTCAGTTTGGTCAATCAAATATATCATAGAAATCGCAGAAATGCAACACTCTAATCAAGCATCTATATACTATAATAAAAACACATACACTACCTCTCAAATGTTTGGGAGTAAAATATTTTATATTCACCAAAGATGCATTTATATGCTCAAAAATACAGAAATTATTACAATTTAAAGGTTTTCTTTATTAAAATATTTTAAAATCCAATTTATTGATGCAAAATAGAATAGTTGATCGTACAACTAGATAATGCCATAAAAAAAATCTTCTTGATGGTCTCATTGTTTTCAAATCTTTGAAATAAGGCTTCAGGATTAAATACTGAGCACTGATCAAAGTACTAGATTATTTGCTTTCACAATAAGAGCACTTAAAGAAAACCAATGAACAGTGGCTGCTATGTCTGACTTTACTCTTCGAGCACTATAACTAACCGATTCTGTTGGTGTTTGTGTGGAGGGTTTGTTTCCAGCCGGCTCAGATCAGAAGGTGGACGGGGGAAATCATCTTCATCGTAATCTTCCTCCGGCAGTTCCTGTGGTCCACCAGGGGGTCTGTAAGAAGCTGTTTTGGATATATGAGTTTTAATGTTATATACTAATGTTAAAACTGATGTTTATTACACAAAGCCATTGTATGGCTTCAGAAAACAAGCTTAACTTTCTAAGTTATCTTCTATTGTATAGGCGTTTCATTGAGAAACAAAGTCATATAGGTTTGAAATGACATGAAAGCAAGTTATTCCTCCTATAATGAAAAATAAGACACACTTGGCCACGTTCACTGAGATTTGAATCATCTAACATGTGAGAAATAGATTGAGACCTTCTCAATGACTGCAATTTTCTGCACTACTGTCCCCGTTCCTTCCACCATTTAGCCATCTATTGTAAAGCGGGTCCAGAATGAATGTGTCACAAACAGTATATGCAGTGACATGAAATATTAATGCTAGTGCTAGCAAAAACATGTTAAAACAACACTTCATTAAAACTCATCAAAATTACACTTTGGTGTTAGAAATTTTTTCAGATTTTACCAAATCTAATGGCAGCGAGTGTGGAAAGCAATCTGAATTTAAAATGAGGCGTGTGTAAATATCACATCCCTCTTTGTGCGACTAAAGTACAGTCACATGCTTTGACGGACAAGAGACGCTAATCAGTAAACAATGGTTTCCCAAAAACACGGAAACGGCCTTTTGTGTTGGCACGGGCAACTCTCTGGAGAGCGGCGGGAAAGAATAGTGTGAATTTAAAACAGTTTGTTATCCGTTCTCAAGCGCTCGGCACAATTGCGAATATGCTAATAAGCCCCACTTAGAATCCATTTCATCAGCTTAATGATTTCAAGGTCAGGCCGCGTTGCATAAAAGCGAAAGAGAACGTAGCAAAAATATCGTCATTGGCTTTTTCATCCGTATTGATGAGATGGGCAGATTTCCAACTTGTAGAAGTCGAAAAAGCTAATGGAAGTGGCAGAGAAAATGAACTCAATTTCATCCCCTTATAGAGAAGCAAAGCACTCTTCACATGGTGTTGATGATGAACGCATGCTTTCTTTCTTTTTTTGAGCACTGATCAATTTCATTTGTTGCTTTAACAGTGAGAGAATTTAGATGAAATCAGTTAACATTATATAAAAGCAATTACTTGGTGTGCATTTAGAATGTAGTCAACAAGTTAAGATGGATTCACACAGAACGTGATTTGGCGACCACCAGTGGAATCTGCCACATGAGCCAACTGAATTCTGGAGCTGACTATGAAGCAGGAATTAATAGCACAGCAACTTTAGGTCACAACTTAAAGCAGCTGAATCAGTGGCAGTGTGTACTTACCAGGAGCAGACTCGTACATGCGGTTGTTTGCTGTGGATGGTGGTGCCGAACCGTTGGTGTTGTTGCTGTTTGGATGAAGATGAACAGGAGAGTCGTTTCTGGTGACAGCTTGACTGCTTTCTTGATTTTCCTTAAATATAGGGCAAACAATTAGAGAAGTATTTGAGTGACCATAAAAAGCAACAAAACATTGATCTGGAAGAAGCTAATTGGGGGGGGGGGTATGTCTAAACAAATATGGGTATTTTAAAAGCATGTTGCTCAACAGGATGCCAACATTTGGGATATTTGCCATGCAGGACAGAAAACAAGGTTAGGGACAATGAAGTACATCCCAAAATTATAATTCTCTTGGGACTTGCTTAACCTCAATATTTATTTTGCAAGTCCACTCTCTCAGGAGGCACATATAGAAATTTACATTCAAGTGTAATCAAACATAGTAACATAGTAGTTTAAAGATTACTACTGTTGTCAAAAGTGGTGAAACACATCTTGATGCTTCGTATCTAAATGTAAGCAACAAACACAACCATTTCCTGAAAGAAATTTATAGTGGTGTTAAGCAAGTATGCACTAAATGACAGTAGGCTAGTTTCCCTTCAAATTGTGCAAACCCAAATTGCGAATTGAAAATATGCCTAATGGAGAAGCGTCAATTTCGCAAAAACACCAATATATTGCAAAAAAGTTTCTACACTCAAATGAGGTGGTTTTTCAGGCAAAGCAAAAAGGGAATAATAAGCTAAACTGAAATGGAAACGATTTATTTTCCCCACGTCACACGTCACATGGCGTATGTAAAAAGTCATGCTCATTCTTCAATGTACCACTTCATAAGTGGCTGTGCTTCAGTATAAAGGGCTCTCCCTGCCAATAATGCTTAGACAATTTAGCTGTGGCTCTGATACGGCCACTGAAGCTGACGGCCACTCAATGCTTGTGTTTATGTTTTATTACAGTCTATGGTTTATTCTAGGTGTGCCTCACATGTTTCTGAAGTGGCTCTTTTTGCTGCTTCTGTAAAGATACCTGTATACGCCTCCTTTTAATAAATACAGCCAAAATCTGTTATGTTACGTTTTAGTCACATAACATTGGTTAATGGAAACGCTGTCATTTCGCAATACTTTATCAACATTTATAAAATATAGCAAATCCTTTGCACAAATTTGTAATGTAAACAAGCCTAGTAAAGACATGTGTAACGTTTAAAAATACAGCTTATCCATTTCAAACAAATACGGTTTCTATTAAATCAAAGAATCTTGAAAAAAAAAATCACGGTTTCTACCAAAGTATGATGTTGCATAACTATATATTCAAGTAGGTAACTTGAAAATTGTAATAATATTTCACAAGATTACTGTTTAACTATTTTTAATCATTTTTTTTTTGGGGGGGGGGGTACAACTGTGCATGTTTTGAAGGAAAACTGTAGATACTAAAAGAGAAAAATAAATTCTTTGAGAGAACAAGAATACATTGGGGGAAAATATGTTGAACTCGAACTGTAAATGGATAAAAGCAACCATATGACAGTTAGAAATTTTCATGAACCAAAGGCAATCCCGTCAGACAGTACTAGTCAAGACAGATACGGAAACATGTGTCAGTGTGAAGACGTGAGGCCACAGAATGATGCATCCTGATGGATTCTTCTCAGAAGACAAAGAAGCTACAGCTGTCACCGTCTGGGCATCTACAACCCAGAGGAGGAACACCGTAGACTTTATACTGTCATACAAACCACATGCTACACACGCTACTCGCGGCAATAAGCCCAGACTGACTGGATAGACATGAAACGTATTAGGATATCACCATATCAAAGTGTGCTTAAATGCATTCACACTGTACTGGATGAAAACAGATGAAAGCCTCATTCTTTTGTTCCGACTTTAAGCCTCAGTTGGAGGACAGTCATTAGCAGGGATGATGGCTCTTTACATGGGGAAGCATCATTCTTGTCATCTGCCTCCTGCTCGCTGTCTCTCCAGACGCACGGGAATCATCAATGGACTGAAGGACTGATTCTCAGGCTCCCTTTCTCCTCAGAGATTATGTTTCTCGTGAAAAATGGCTCTAAAACCCCCTTCGCTGAGCCCAAGCAACACTTCTTCACTCTGATCAATGCCTTGATGACGGTAAACGTGTTGTATGCATGTGACTAACACGCATAAATTGAGAGATGGCAGGAAAATATCAAAAGGTACATGAAGAATGGGACAGCAACTGCTTGAATCCAAACGGAGGGAAACTAAAAATGAAAAGTCAAATTTAAACAGTCGATATTATTGATTTGCGTGTTCATCTCCCACTGACTTCAGCCACTGCATCGTCCTTATTAGTGGGGCTTGTTAAGGCATGGATCACTATTACTATTGCTCACAAACCGCTGACCACTAATCTCTGGTGCAAAACACATGGAGCAGTATTTCTTAAACACACATCAATGGCGTCTCAGATGTGTGATTCCTTCAAGAAAACTCGTTTGCCCTGGTGGACAATAAAATGCAGAAAGAAAGAAAGAAAGAAAGAAAGAAAGAAAGAAAGAAAGAAGTTAGTGTAAACTAAAATAGCAGTAGCCGATGAAAAACTAAAACAGAGATAAAAATAGATTAAAGTAGAGAAGAAAAAAATACACGCACACATACATATATATTAGTAAATAAATAAAACATCAAAATTACTAAAAGCTAACTTACAACATTTTAAATAAATTAATACATACATATTTAATACCACTTTCGATACTACAGGACATTTATGGCATAAAATGTAAAAAGTTTCTCAAATTAATTAAATAATAATGTCAACAACAATGATAATAATGATGATGTTATTAATTATTATTATTTCTAAGTCGAATACATTCCTATTGTAATACAACTGTAGAATCATTTTAATTCACATTGCCGCAGTAAAATGACAGCACCTATGTTTGTGAAGCTGAAGGCTTTAACTCTTTTAAGTGAAGCTATTATTTTGGCTAAAAACAGCTGGAAGGTCTTTTAAGTATCTGTAAGAGCAAGTTAAGAAACGTGTCTTATTACAAATCTAACTGTAATCGTCTTTCTACAAAAAAAAAAATGTTCAAAACCATGTTAAACTCACAGCAAATGCAGAAATGGAGTCCACTGCATTTACTACGAAACCGCATAAACAAATCATTAGTGGCCACCCAGAACCCCCTAGCAACCGCATAGCAACATTCACAGCACACTATCATCTGAAGACAATGTCAAAGTCCAATTTCTCCTTGCATCAGTCAATATGTTCCTAACATAATCATATCCAAGTTCATTTAAATATCACATTGATTTTAAGTGTACAACTCCTACCACAACACACACACACACACACACACACACACACAACCTCTGACATCTTCAAAGGCAGTGCGTTGAACGTCTTAATCAGACACCAATCTCAAGGGAGCTTGGGTCTACAGTCCAAGACAAAGAACCAACAAATCAGCCTCTAGAACAAGACCCTGAAGCCATGGCCCCCTCCACCCCCTCCACACAGGCCAGGAGTGAGGGTGAGCTGAGGTTAGGGACCCTCAGGGTAGCCCCGGGCTGCCTTTCATTAAAACCCCAAATTGGCCTTTTATTCAAGGAACCCAAGGTGTAATCTGTTTAACTTGCAAAGAAAGAGGAGATCCAGCGAAGTAACGGGATTAGACAGCAGACTGGGTGGAGAACAGGAAGGAGGTGGTTTCACATGAAATCTCTGGAAGGTACACTGCAGTTTAAGAGTTGGGGTATTTAATACTATAGATTTAATACTTTTATTCAAGGGTTTCTGCAAATGTTAAACTTTTTAAGACATTAAGCAAATTTGTTACAAATTGAAAGGAACATGTTCTCTTAATTTAAATGTTTGGTTTTAGCAATACTTCAGAGTGTGAAAATACAACTTCCAACAGATCTCTTTGAAATAAGAAGTTGTTTTATGAGAAACTGAACAAAATGTAGCATCCTTATGAATAAAACAAGGGGAAAAAAAATGTGCCAATGGGCTCAGAAAGATCAACTTAATTCAAAGGGAAACAAGTTACAACACTGACCACTTTTTAATTTTTTTTTAATTTTTTTTTTTTTTTTTAGAAAAAAACACATCATCTTAATATGGCATCTCAAGTAAATGTATCTTAATTCAAGGATATTTAGATATTTGTATTGTAAAATAAAACAAATACTGAGGAAGGTTTTTTTTTTTAACATTAAAAGCAATGACTCCATAAATTTCAAACGTTATGTTAAGATTCAATATCTTTCAAGGCCTTCATTTGTGAAAGCAGGAATAAAGTCTTTTAAATGCATATATGTATTAAATGGACTAAAAATGACAGTAATGACATTTATAAAAAAAAAAATTAAATAAAAAGACATTTATAATAATAATAATAATAATAATAATAATAATAATGAATTAATAAAAGTTGGTAAAATATTTTACAATATAACTGTTGTTATTAGTATTATTTATAATTAATAATATTTTTATGGTGCTGCCAAGAAGTCCAAGCAAGGTGCATTTTTCCAAGGTTTTCAGTTTTGTAGTTTGTTTTCTAAAAATAATAATAATAATAATAATCATAATAATAATTAGAATTGTAATAAAATGTCTTTGATTGAGGAACAAACCCATTATGTTGAGTCCACAAACACCTTTGATTCTCTAACCTCCCACTCATTCTCTTATCACTCAACTCTGTCTGGGTGATTAATGGCATATTGATCTCTCCGTCTGCATGTGATTAATGAAGAACGCATCTCAGTAACATATCACCTTCTATTGAGCGCCATTACCGCCCACACCGATCACCATCCCTCTACCTCTAGATCGGGCTGAGGATAAGCTAATGCTCACCCACCCAAAGTCAGAACGCTGAAGGTGGAGTCAATAACTATTTGTCTTCATATTCATTGGACGGTGATGAGGAGCTGTCAGGATTTATGAACCGTCCCGCTTTAACCTTGGATACAAAGACTCTAAACTTGGATCAAGCTGCATTTGACTATTTCTGACCATTCAGAAACCTTAGCATGTGACTGATGACCAAGAAAAAAAAAAAAAAAAAGATTCAGCTATTATCTCTTGGCTGAAAACTGACATTTTATTGAGCTGCTGGCTCATGGAAATTGATTCTCTTCTCCAATAAATTTGCTTTAACACTACTTCCCATAATAGAACAGAATAAGACCATTTTGAGAAATATGCAAAAAACTAAACAAAAATGCTTAGCTAACAAACACACCTACTTCCTGAAATGATCAGCACTGACAACTGAGGTTTAAAAACGTCTCCATTATCAATTAAAAATATCATTTTAGCTGACTCTCTGTCTTTATCATGTGAAACCACCTTCTTTCAGCAAGGATATCGTCATGCGGGTTTAACACACCAACCGGTGAATGCTTAAACTTACCGCCACATTAACAAAAGGGGGACCCCAGTGAACATGGCGGACCCCCTGAAACACAGAGACATGAAAAAGACCGTAGTAAAAGGCCAACCTACCCAATAATGCAAGCACAAACTGAACACTTTATCCAGCCACATTTTCTATGTCATAAAATGTTAAAAGTGCTCATGAGTAAAGTTTCAAACAAGTATTTAGAGGAAATGCATGTGTTTACATTGCATATTTTTTTAGTGCATTAACTTGCTTTATGATAATGTTGACTCAATCAAAATGCACTGATTCAATGCAATGCCATGCTTACCAGACTTTAATGATTACATGTTGGGTCACATAATAGCCACTTTAATATATATATAAATTATTTTGATCTGATGTAGCATATATACAACCAAGCAAAAGTTTGGGATTAGTACGATTAAAAAAAAAAAAATTCTGAAAGAAGTCTCTTATGCTCACCATGGCTGTATTTATTATTATTATTATCAAAAATAAAGCAGAAACAGCAATACTGTAAAATATGACTACATTTTAGTTTTCTATTTGAATATATTTAAAAAGCAAAAAAAAAAAAATCTTACAGACCCCAGACTTTTAAACGCTTTATTCATATTGCATATATAAATTCAACACAACACATCTTAAAGTTTGAAATATCAATAGTGGAGAGAAAGAGATGCATGACACCTCATGCCCTTTACATCATAAACAGAAAAGATCCATGAAGAAAAGCCCAGAGGGTTAAAAGAAAACCAAGTGCATGCAAAGATTTAAAAGTCTTTTATTGCAAAAGAAAACTTCAGCAATACAAAAAGAAATCAAAAGAAAAGCAGACATGAATAAATAAGTGAAAAGAGCAAATTAAAATACAAGCATGCGCATGATGTTAGCACAACAGCAGGAAGAAGGAGTGAAGAACAAGCACTTTCTCATGAAGTCATAGAAAAACAAGGAGAAGAACAATCTTCAGTCTGTCAAAAATATATCTACAATGATTACATTTCAAGGACCGTCCTCCCCAAATGTCCATGATGGTACTGCAATGCCTCACATGGCTGATCCCAATTTATAACTGAAAATATTTTCAAGAGGTTTTTTGGGGGAAAATTAGCTGTTTGGGATAAAAAAAAGTCTATTTTTCTCTTCTCCTCATAGGATAACAATAGCTAGATTTAAATCTCAGAACAGGAGCACATTAAAACCATTTTCTCCTTTTAGCGAAAGCATATATTTCATGTGCTCGTACACAATAACTAACAGTCAGAGGTCACCTGAGAAGCCCTGTGGGGAAGCGGTCTGTAGCGGGACACATGGGACAGTACAGGAACTGGGCATACCTGAGCAGACGAGTGCTCCGCAGCACGCAGAACCACCAGCTGGATGGTTCCTCGGAGGTTCCCTTCAGTCGACATGGAGTGCCGCAGGGTTTCCATGGCATCATGGTTGGAGCGTCCAATCAGCGATTCACTATTAACCGCTATCAGCTGGTCATTGATACGCAAGCGACCGTCCTGCAAACAAGACAAGACAGACACTAATGTTACATGTACAACCTACTGAGATATTATAAGAGTCAAACCTTTACGAAAAAAAAGCCTTTCTGACAATTTTCAGCAGATACCTATACTAAACCTCACCTAAAAGAGAAGCTAAATTCATTTAAAAGATCTTACATTTTTATTAGTCTTAGAATTTGCATTATTGCATCCCAAATAGTACTAGTCGTAGACCGATTAATGGAACAAATTATAATACTAATAGACAGTGAGAGAGAGAACGAGATAATGAATGTAGATAATATTCCCTAAAGATACAGCGCAGTACAAAAAAAATAAAAATGACAAACCATAGTACTAGTTACAGGCACATTAATCAGATTAAATGATCTTACATTTTTACTATATTAATGATATATGAATAACTATTATTTCAGTTAAATATATACAGTACTGTGCAGAAGTCTCAGGCCGCTAGTATTTTCACCAACAAAAAAATGGTTTTAAGTCAGTTCTTTCTATGTTTTGCTGTAGTGTGTCATTAGTAAATATCAGTTAATTTTGGCTATTAAATGTAATAATCCAGTGAGTTTTTGTCTGCACAAAGAGTCTGAGAGCAGTCAGTGCTCCACACAGAGATCTGATCTGATCATCAGCAGTCTGTCTGGAATAACATGAAGAAACAGAACAAACTGAGACCGACTCAATCCAGAAGAACTGTGGCAATGTCTCCAAGACGCTTCAAGAAACCTGCAAAGCTACCTGAAAAACAATGCGCATAGTGTGATCACTCCAAATGCTTATTTAATTTAGTTCAGTTAATAGAAGTTAATTAATCAACTCTATTCATGGCATTATTTTTGACAGCATCCTCACGTTACAGCATTTTTACATAAGTGCCTAAAACTTTGCACAGTAATGTAGCTTTGCAGGTTTCTTGAAGCGTCTTGGAGACATTGCACAGTTCTTCTGGATTGAGTCCGTCTCAGTTTGTTCTGTTAAAAAATGTAGAAACTAAAACAGTAATATAAAAACAAAAGAACAAACACACTTTACCATGATTTGTATTATTGCATACCAAATAGCACTAGTTATAGACAGATTAATAGTATAAAAACTCAATTTTTTACTGTAATATTAATAGACAGAGAGAAGGAGAGGATACATGTAGATATATAATGAACCTAAAGATACAGTGCAGTATTACAATCCATAGTACTAGTTACAGACACATTAATCAGATCTTACAATTTTACTATAATAATGGACAATCTATCATTTACCTGTTCATTCAGATTGAATTTAAAATTAAATACAAAAGCAAATAAAGAAATTAATTAATACCATGAAAACAAAACTACATAAATATTTTAATGTTTTCTATAATAAGTAAATAAAAATGAAATACAAAAAGTAAAAGCACAAATCATATGACAGTTCTAGTTTAAGGCAGATTAATCAGATATACTACAATATTAAAAGGTATATAATTATATACATTATTTTCAATGAACCAGCACTATTTGGGGGGGTAAATCTGTTATGACTGAATTACTGTCAGACTGAAACATGCAGCTTAGTTAGGACCACTGCTACTGTTAGCAAGCTACTCCCAACACTACAGCCCTGTAGTGTGATTTAAAAACATTTATGCAGTGTAGCCCCACTGTTAAATGTTTAATGCATCCCACTATGAATGCAGACACAATTACGGATGCATATCATTAGCGTGAAAGGGCCGGGCCGGAATGAATTGGATTAAAGTTCACAGCTGTGGTTTCCTAAATAAAACTGAGCTGAGGAGGAACAAAAGAGATTAGCAGCTAAAAGCCACTGGAGCCACTAAAGACTCCTGAGAGTCTGTCGCGGCGGATGATGCTGACCCCTGGGTGAGGTCACTGACCGCAGACCACCGATACTGACCCGGGAGGGGGTCTCCTGCAGGACGGACACAAACACTTGTGCCCATCTATTAAGAAACTATACTCATGCACACATAAGCAGACAGTCTGGAAGCCCGCAACCTAAGATGGCCTTGTGAAAGACGCTCCCTCCTGAAGAGCTCTAAAGATAACCTACAACAGGTTTCTCTTCATTACTTTTAATTATGATTTATTTATTTATTCCAGAAATTAAGATGCAGTTTTTTTTAATATTCATGCTCATTTGATCTCAATCCTGGAGTGTAAATGCTAGAAGAGCAGCAGAAAGTGTGTGCGAGAGAGCGCAAGAGAGAGAGAAGGGTGAACAGCAGAAGTCAAATGAAGAGCTCAGCCTTTGAAAACGTCTGTTTCTTTGAGCGTCTCTCTGATGGGGTCTGTGATGCAGCTCGCTCTCTGAGCCCACTCTCCACTGGAGTGCTGATGGGGCCAGAGACGCAGCTCCACCTGTGAGCCCACTCTTGATTACAGTGCTGATAGGAGACAGTAGATGTGCTCTTATCTGCACACAGACACAACACCTGCTGCCTGACTGAAATGATTGCGGAGAGAGGAGGAGAGGAGTATTCATATTTCTATAGCGGCACTAGGTGAGCTTAACCTATAATAACAGACACAGCATATGCCAAATCAAAATGATGAAGCTTAATAGGCTATGAAAAAGGCCACTTTTCAGAAATTATCTTTAGTTTCATCCATTTTTTTTTTTAGTTTGGGGCCACTTTTGGGTGACTCAAAATTACCACACTGCAGTATATTATACATTATAAGTAAGATTTGTATTATCAGTTCTCCAAATCATAGTAGTTACAGGCAGATTAATCTGAAAATATTTAGGTTTTAAATTCAACAGTCAACTATGCCTCATCAATTTTGCATCTATGTACAATATTTTATTGTAAATGTCTTATTCATATTATGTTAACCAATAAGCTTGAATTAGTTAATGCAATTGCTAACATAAAATAACATGATTCTTTTTCAGTGTGGTCATCAACTAAAACTAATAAATATTTTTATTTATTTATTTTCGGTAAAATACAATAAAATAAAATAATTTGGGTCACAACTAACCAAAATAAAATGAGTTTTATTTTAGCTTAGTTAGTTAAACTATATAGAAATAAAAAGGAACTGAATGACAATGAAATGAAAGTGGAAAATATTTAAAACCAAAAGCACTTTAAAAAATTCCTAAAACTTACATTAAAATTAAATTAACAATTGAGAATAGAAAAATAAAGGATCCTTTAAAATATTAATAATTACTAAAATAGTATATAAATAAAAACATTTTTACATATACTATTCTTTATGTATTTTTTAACCAACTGCATAAACATTGTGTCATGAACTATATTATATTTATATATTTATAAAAGTATATGTATTTAATTTTAAGGTTTTAAAGGTAAAATAACGTATTCTGAACAACAGTATATAATATTTATAACAGTGTATAATTTTTATTTATAGACCTTTTTTTAGTAGTTTTCGGGGATAAATTACACCTGTATGCCATTCTGTGAAGAAATACGCAGGATTGGAGTGACTTTTATGATTGGAGCTCACAGATGAACGGACGCTGGGTGAACGGGATGCTCTTTACCTTGTGTGCAGCGCCGCCGTGGATGATGGACTTGATGAAGATGCCCAGGTCTTCTCCAGTCTCTCGGGACTTATTACCCTTCAGACTGACCCCCAGACCAGCTGAGCCGGAGTCACTCAAAGGAACTTCAAACATCAGCTGCTCTCTCCCGTCCTCCGAAAGCTGCAGACCCGATGGCTCTCCTTTCTGCAAATAACAAACACACACACTTAGATCTGTATCTCAGTTGACTTTCAAAATCGTGTGAATCTTAGCATTCATCCCAGTTCAACATCTTACCCTACTACTTACAACTGGATTACTACACGTGTCATTATTGCCTGCAATTGCAAACTACAAGAAGAGTGGAGATTATTGTTAGAGGTAATTGACAGTATGTCACAGACACTCGATAAAGTTTAACACATATTGAACCTGGAGCGCTCCAATAAGATAATGGATGAAGTGATTTTCATCTAAATCTTGAGATGAATGAATATTAGCCTACCTTTAAGAGTTTAGGGGTCAGTTAGATGTTTTTATGTTTTTGAAAGAAGTCGCTTATGCTCAGAAAGGCTGCATTTATGTGATCAAAAATGCAGTGAAAACAGAAATATTATTACAATTTCAAATAACCGCTTTTTATATTAATATAGTTCAAATGTAATGTATTCCTTTGATTCAAAGCTGAATTTTCAGCATCATTCCTCCAGTCTTCAGTGTCACATGATCCTTCAGAAACACTTCTTACTATTACTGATGTTGAAAACAGTCGCTTCATAATTTTTTTTGTGGAAACCGATGATTATTTTCAGGAAGTTTTGATGAATAAAAACTTCCAAAGAGATATTTTAGAGATGGATCCCAGTTCAAATAAAGCCAGATGTACTGAGTGGATGAGGAAGGAATAATGATGGATGAATATATAAAGCAGGGTTAGGACAGAATGAATGCATGTCTAATGGAGAAGCAGGAAAACACGTTGGGGGTCATTTGATTTGAACGTGAAAGAGTGTGATCATGAGAACGTGCTAGATCAAAAGGAAACATAATAAGCTTATGGGGGTTGGGGAACGACATCATTTAAGACTAATAACTCATTATTGAGCACACTTCGGCACACACACCCACAACTACCCACACATTTCACTTCTCTTTTTTCTTTGGCCCCAAAACATCATACCAAAGAGACCAAGGGTGTCAGTGCCATGGTCTTTGACCTTTTCTCCACATCCTGTCCTTCTTCTCGCCACTATCGCATCAATAAAACATGGCAGAATAGCCTAGAACAAAGTGCGATGGCTAAACGTGACCGACATCGTTCTGGAAACCACATTAAGCAACAGCATTAGCCTGTTGGTAAGCTCCTGTGGAAATGGGCCAGGAAGTAAAAGAAACAAAAACGACTTTGGAAGAACACAAAGTTGGGCAAAAAGCATTAAAGCAAGAGCTAACGATGAAAAATAGGAGGGCCAATGGGGCAAAGCTTCAAGTAGTCCTTTTAGCGCATCCTCTTACTGATGATAATGTGTCGTACATGGCCTGAGGCGGACGACAAATCAGAGTCTTAGCGCACAATAAAAGGCCTGTTTGTAAGGGAGGTCAAACTTTGGTCCCAGCGAGAATATCAGATTGTCTGAGATGCCGCTCTGGTGGTCCTATCAACACTCCAGGCCCAGGCTTCACATGAAGACCCCCTGAGGGCAAACACACACTCATATGCTCTCACAGACTGCTTTAACTAAAGTACATGAGTAAAAGTTCAGTGGTACTGGAAAGTTAACTAGAATCCACAGCAGGAATGTGTGGATAAAGATAAACAGCTTTGACTTGATAGATAAAATATTAGATTTAGTCATCATCATTAATATTAACAACAATCATTATTATCATTATTTTTTGTTATTGATGACATCAAAACATTATACTGAATATTAATATCACTGTCACTGCAATTATTATTATCATTATTAATTATTGATGACATAAAACATTATACTTTATTAAATGTCACGACTTTAATAGGTTAGATATTATAGAAATAGCAATTAACAACTATATAATAATAACAATTAACATTAAGATTAAATTATATAAATATGAATATTTTTATTAATATTCATATCACTTATTAATATCATTATCAATTGACATTATCATCATCTTAATACATAACGTATCATATTAAGAAATAACATTAATTGGATATTACCTCTTACAGTAATATGAATTATTTCAGTGTAAAAAGAGCATTTAATATTGATCAATTGATAATATAAATAATTTAATAATATTCAATATTAAAGTAATATTAATAAATAATATAAATAGTACTTATGCACTAACTATAATGCATAATTAATATTAACAGTGACTAAAATTGTTATTATTTCTAATTTTTCTTCTCCAAATAATAATAATAATAATAATAATAATAATAAATTATTATTATTATTATTATTATATTAGTTCTATTAATTTATGATGACATTAAATAAAAAATACATAGGGAAGCCCATTTCTGTCACTGTCAAAAAAATAATAATAATCTCAATGTAAACTCACAATTCCGAGATTCGAGATATAATTCTGAGGGGGAAAATTATTTTCTTTCAATTGCGAGTTTATATCTTAAATCCCACAATTGCGTATTATAAAGTCAGAATCTCGAGATGTAAATTCGCAATTTCTTTTCATTTTATTAAGTGTTGGAAATACAGTCAAAACTGACACGTCAATGAAATATAACATTGTTATCCTGAACACTTTCCATTTTATAATATTTGAGCAACAAATATCTTCTTCTTCTGAAAGCAGTCCTATAATACCTTACCAAATTCACAAAGAATAACCGCAACGCGAAACCCAAACAAGAATCAATTTGCCGCACTAATAGAGAAAATGCAATGTGATTCACACAGCATTTTGAGAGGAAGTCTTTGTGTCATTTACACAAAAATAATGCACAGGAAATGTGTTTTGATGCCCCTGGCTAGAAGTCAATGCACCTTAACCCAGATACTGAACTAAATTAGAATTGATGTCAGAAGGCCGTTTGCCATTACACAAAAGCATCAACAGTTTTTATATTACGCACAGCTTTTAAAAATGTCCACTGGGTTTGGAAAGAGGTGGCCGTGACCCACATAACAAATATAATTAAATGGGTCATGACGAAGCAGAACACATCCTGTGTGTAGGAAGAGGAATTATTATTAAGACCATCTCAAGGACATCTAAATGCTCCACCGGCCCCGTGACCGACCTCTCTTCCTGAGAGCACATCAGTGTGCAATGTGTTGTCTGACCCCTCCATCCTCACAGAAAACCTGTCCCAATCAAACAGCAAACTCTACAGATCCTTCAGAGTAGACATTAGGATTGTGAACTGGATACAACAATACATATTCGGCTCCTACAGCAAACATCCTGTGAAATATCACATTACAGTGGTGATATTAGATTAAAGAGTGGAGTTTAGATCATTTATCTGAAATATGAGTGTACCTTGTTAAATATAGACATTTTATTATTATGTTAAATACATTTTTGCTGTGCATGTTGGAAAGATCTAAAAGCATGTCTAGTGGGCACAAATATATATAAATTTAATGTGATGTTTGGCTGATTTATTGCTACTGGCTATCAGGTATAATTAATATGTTGCTGCAGACATTAATTTCACCTACCGCATTCATTTTCCCCAAACAAAACATGGCAAATTGATGCCAAATCCATTCGGCTTAGCTTTAATGCAATGGCGATATTTAGACATTTACAGTTTGCCAAAGCAATCTCATTAATATTTATTTATTAATATTAATATTAATAATTTACACGACAAGCCCACAGATTCTTGCATTTGTCTGATAATTGAAAACTCATTTCTACACATTAATTCAAAAACAAAATATGTGAATCCACCAGAGGTTTATCAAACACTTACATCTATTAAAAAAATGCATATAATCCAAGGTATATTTTTTATGAATTGTTAATTAAAAGGTAATGATATTAATAACTTTTTTTTTATATAAATAAAAGTGTAACTTTATATTAACTGCTACTAATATTAAAATCAATAAAACTATTATGAGTATTATGAAATAGCCTTATTAATATGAATTATTAAGGTAATTATATTATCATCAGTATTGGGACAATACATATTCATAATAATATTGGTTAATATTAATACTTATCAACAGATACATTAATAAAGTGGTATCAGCATTAATTACATTCATTAATATTACCTTTTAATATTGATAGCCAATAATAAGATTATGCATTGCTATTAGTAGAGTTAGTAAACATTTACATCTATATGTAAATAATTAATAATTAATTAAATAATTATTTTATTATTTTCTTGTTCGCCTCATTGGCTAATAATCTAGTAAAACAAAATAATAATAATAATAATAATAATAATAATAATAGCCATGTTTTTTGGGCATGCAAGTGGTCTAGACCAGCTTGAACCAGTTAAAGACCATCCTGTGCCAGTTAGAAACCAGCTAAACATGGTAAGATGGTTTTAGCTGGATTTTCCAGCAGGGCCGGACGTTTCGTCGACACCATCTTTCACACATCCAGGATGTCCAGTCACCGTGACCAGATCCCAAAGGGTTTCAGTCAGAAAAACAAGACTTTAACTCTGTCAACGATCTCTAAACACGAATCACGCAGACCGATCCATCACACAGAAGGACACCATGAAGCTGCTAACAGGATGGACATTTATGGTGCAAGTTAGCAAGCTAGTTTCCTGTGCAAAGATCTGCTGGATTCTAGCAGACTCTTAGAAAAGATAAGATCAAAAAAGTTCATTAGCCAAATCTGCCTTTGGGAATTAAGATGGTGTATTTTGTGTTGACAGTGTCAGTGTCTGAATACTGTATAAAGGTGGGTGTTTATGGAGGGTATTTCAGGTTTGGATACATTCATTGGTTGGAATTAAATATACAAACACACACACACACACACACACACACACACATCCTCTAAAAAGACAGATGGTGAAATCTACTCAACACTGTCATTATATCTTTTCATAGTCTTCCATTCACTGAAAATATTTCTCCCGAGTGTGTCATTTTTCTTTTTGCCTGCCGTCGCATTTCTGCTGTAATATACCCTAGCTAAGCAGTGGCACAGCTTACCCACTTTGAATTTGAATAGGGTGGAAAACGGAGGAGGTTTTTCTCTGTTAATGGATACTGCAGTGCAGCTCTTTATGATTTTTTTTGTGCCTAACGAGAATTAATGGTCCAATAATAATCAGTGTCAATGACATACAGCTGCTCTTCTTGAACAGATCTGGGACAGCAAAGATTTAACAAAGTACAAAGCAGCTAAATTCATCAATAAACCCAAAATTTACCCATGCACAAGTTTTCATTTTGCAATGTAACACAATGTTTCATGTAATAAAAAACTATATATATATATATATATATATATATATATATATATATACACACTTATAAAAATTTAATATAACACTACTTCTATTTCTTTTTCAATCTCAATATTTATCATAAAAGAAAAAATACATATAAAATGACAATAGTAATATTATATATAAGGTTCTAGGGAATTCGATGAATAGAGAAGGTCTGGCCTGATTTGTACAATCTTAAGACATCAAAAACCTCATTGAGGAAGTAATGCATGGAAGAAATGACCATTTGTAACAAGGATTATGAATTGTTTGGCAGCTCTCATATAAAACAGGCACATACATATGTGTGTAGGGTGACCCGTTTAAACCCAAAGCCTTTGATGAGTAGACACTACAGTCCAAATGAACTGAGGATAGACCGAGACACAATGAAGGGATGCATTCTTTCTTCCTGTGATGGGAGACCCAGGGGCGCCACAATTGCGGTTTTACTCATTGTTTGGTTTCTAACGGCTCTGATGTTTAGAAGGAAAAGATGGACCAGTGTTGGCCTGAGGCTTCCTGTTAAACCGCTGTGTCGTGTGGACAACTTCCTGTCACACGCTGATTCGACACTTTCAATGTTAAGGAGGGCACTGCTGGAGTTTTGTAAGGTTTTCTGAATAGCCTTAAAAGTGATAGAATGTATGTCTACAGTATGAGACTTTTTGGCCCATTGTATTATCCATTGGTTAATATACATACATACACACACACAAATAAAGAATTTCTATTCTTTGAGCGAATGTCCCTTTAATGTTTATTATTATTATTATTATTATTATTATTATTATTAATAAATTATACTCTAAATAAGAAACTATCTGCCAGCAGCTGGCGGTAAATGTAATTAATATGATTTGATCAAACAGCTGATTCATTCAGGAATTAAGTAAATGGGATATTTATCAATGGGCATTTTTGCACCAGTATCTTGAATTTTTGGGCATAACTACATTTATGGAGTTGTTGCCCAGAATCATATTTGTCAACAGCAAACTATATGAAATGTAAGATCTGGGAGCAGGGCCAGTGCATTAACTATTTTCTAAATCGCATTTTTTTGTATAACTAATGTAATAAGTTAATAATTATATAACTGTTAAGTGGTAGAGCATTGCATTAGCAGCGCAAGGTTGTGGGTTCGAATCCCAGGGAACACATGTTAGGTAAAAACTGTTAGCCTGAATGCACTGCAAGACGCTTTGGATAAAAGCGTCTGCTAAATGCATAAATTTAAATGTAAAATAAGTTAACCCATTAAACTGAAAGCCCTAATATATACACACACACACACACAGGTGCCCAAAATTGTAAGAACACCTGACAGATCTGAAAATATTGACCTTTTTTGCCTCCAAAACATAATTTAAATTTCATAATGTTCATGAAACATGCAGATGGTTTCCGAGAACAACAAATATCAGATGAAGCGAGTCATGCTGTTTATAAACTTTTAACTTCCAAAATTTGGTATGTCCACCTTTTGCAGCAATTACAGCAGCACATCTCTCTGGCATAGTGTCAGTATATTTCCTGAGAACTTTAACACTTATGTAATCGTATGCCTTCTGCAACTCAAGCCAAAGGCTTTCCTTTGAACCTACAGTACAATAGATCGGTCCAGTTTATTTTCCAACTGGCCCCAAATTAGCTTGAAGGGATGGAGGTCTGGACTTTGAGGGAGCCAGTCCATCATTTTTCGATGTTCCAGCAGATTCCTTCCATCGCAGGTAGTTCTGGGTATTGTAATGGCCAATTAAACAAAAAGAACTGAAACCTCTTTAATATGCCAAGTGTTCTAACAATTTTGGCCACCACTGTATAATTTAAGGGACTGTTCGTTTCTGCTACACTCTGAAGTTTGGCAATAGTCTTACCAGCTCTCTGGGCAATGCCTCCTCTTGTCTTCCAACAACCAGAGACACGGTTTCTCCCAGTTTGGTGCTCCGAAGCATAGCCACCAACTCCTCTTGTGTGCGTCCCGTGATGTCCACTCCATTTACCTAGCAAAAGAGAGAAAGCTATTTCCTGTAACCGTCAAAACGGAGAGCAAAATTTCCATTTACACAGTGCCGAGATGGAAAACATGTCAGTGTTAATTCCATCTCAAGGCCAGGTGCAATACAAGACAGACAATTGGCCTAATTACGTCAAGGATGCATTAAGCCTTCTGAAACAATATCTTTAAAATGTATTTAAAACAATACCTTTTAATTGAATGACTGGCGGGAGAGGAATAGCATAATTTAATGTCCTATAAATAAGCAGTGATTTTGCATTTTCCAGGTTGGGCTCTCGTGAGTGAATTGGCGCAGGATGCATGTAATACTGTACCTCCAGGATACGGTCTCCAGACTTGAGCCGTCCGTCTTTAACAGCAGCTCCGCGGGGCAGGATGCTCTTGACCATAATGGGTCCTGGACCATGAAGGGACGAGTCTCTGGTTACCACGGTGAATCCAAGGCCCTCCATACCTGCAGACAGAAGAAGGCCAGAAACATTGAGTATGTATTTAATGACCCAGTGAACCAGAAAACCAGACAAATGCTCCTATTGCCGTTTTCACCAGTGTGTTGTATACTCAGCCGTGTGGAAAACAAAAGCCAGACTAAGTTCTGAAAATATTTTACCCTGTTGTATGATGTAAAACATCATTCTTCTAAGGTTCAGGTCACCAAAAAAGTGTTTGCAATTTGACCCCCAAAATGTCTTCAACAGTGTCCTGAAGACTTGCTGAAGAATACTGCCCTAGATTTTCACCTTAGTGCTTTTCATACCAAGTGAATAGATCATTTCCATCATGCAATGAGAACATTTCACCAACAAATGTGTAAATGTCAATGGATATTAAGTTTTTGGAATGCCCTTTGAAATTACATAATTCGTTTTTTTGTTTTGTTTTGTTGTTTGACTAGCAATAATCTTTAAAAATACAGTAAATCAGGTTTAAAATGTAAAGGTCTTCCATAAAAAAATGACCGCCAATGAAAGTTTATTTTAAAATACTTCTAGGAATCAAAATTCTAATCTTTGAATTAAATTTTGCATTCTTCAAAACAATTTGGAACTGATTTTGAAAATTTGAATTTTTGAAACGAAAGAAATCTTATTTTCCATTATTACAGCATTGTTTTTATACATCTATAATTAGTAAATTTCAGAAAGGCCAATGACAGTAGAGTGTCACTATTTTGACCAAAATCTGCTTTAGAAATGACAGTCTATGAATATGGGTTTTCCAAAAGTGGATACTGATTTCTAGAGAGCAATATGGTAGAAATGATGCCAATAACACCTATTCAATTTAATGATAGCACACAAGGAGCAGTTGCCTGTTATGACCCTCATAGGTCTTTACAGACTGTATCAAGCTCATCTGATCCACGATCAGGTCAAAAGGTCAGCGGTACACTGATGATAGCTTTCAAGCACTCTGGACTGATAGCCTGTGTTTAAGCTGTCGGTTTCTCTGCAGAGGCTTGAACACCTCCGTCTCCAGCCCTGCACACTGATAAATGTTTCCTTACGGGGATTAGACAGCTCTGCACTTTAATTTCACACGTGAACACATCTACAGGAGACTGGAGATGCAGAGAGCAGGATGCAGGATGAGGATAGAGAGAGAGAGAGATGGTGTGAAAGAGGTGTGATAGAAACAATGACAAAGGCTGTGGTCTTAAAAGGTGATTAGAGGAAGTTGAAGCACTGGATGAAGGGAAGCTGAAAAGAGATGGAAGAGTGAATATCATTGCAACATGTCAGGGTCACATTTCACCCAAAAATCACTAGGGAGAATTTTTTGTGTGTATACATGAATATATATATCTATGGAATAAATATTCAAATAAATGCAAAATATATGTAATGAATGTAAAATAAATATACATTTATATTTATTTTACATTAAGTATATTTTACGTTTATTTGTATATTTATTGCATAAATATGTATATTTATTTTAATATTCATTACATAAATATACTTACTGCTATATTTTATATTAATTTATTTTTATATTTATTGCTTTAAAATTCATAAAAAAAATATATATATATTTTATATAATTTAAAAAATAGTAAAATTAGCATAAGGCAGATCACTACCAAATACTGTAGTAATTTAAATATGCATCTTTATCACAATTATATTATTGTATTGTACTGCTACTGATATAGGACATTATAGCAAATTATACTTTCAAATTATACTTTCTTACATTAATGATCATTTGTGGAAAATGCACTTATTTGTCATGAAATATTACAATGAAAGAATGACATTTGCATGAGAAAAATGTAATATATGTATATTCAATATATATCTACATACATATATCTTCCTTTTTTTTACTTTGATTTTGGGCTGAGATATGGCCTGAACATGTCATATTAGGTGCGTTTACATGGACACTTTTTGCTTCCGTCAGAATGAATTCATTCTGATTGACGAATCTGAATGTACCGTTTCATGAACGCGGAATAAAGTGATCGGGTTGACATGCGCATTTATATGTCACAAGCTTCTGATTGGATTTACTTTTCTGACACACACACACTGCCTGAATATACAGTTTCCCGCTGTGGTTTTAAAAAGCACACGTGATATTTATATACTTCGGGTCCTAATTAGGCGACTACTAGCACATGAACGGTTGTGCTGCTTAACGATACTTGAAAAAAAAGGTGTAAAAGTGTCCCTTCCCGCACCCAAAGCTAGTCATCTGTTGATGAGAGTCTTAAACAAGGACTAGTGGGACGTGGTAATGTTACACTTCACATACGCTGAGTGAAAAGGGGATTTTATAATGAAAGGACACTTATTTATGACACTTTATTCACCAGGAAGAACAGCTCGTTCCACGCGTCATACGTCATTACGCTTTTTCTATGTCACTGCGCATGCGCAGTCCAGTTTCGGTTTTCAATCCGATCAAGTATTAACATGTCCTCTCGCTCGGATTACAAAAGGAATAAACCACCCCTTACAATCCGATCAAACTTTTAGTCGGATCTGGCCAATTCAATCCGATTGACGTGTTTACATCTGACTTTTTTTATTCTGATTGTGCTTCTGGTCCTATTACGACCGGATTAGTAGGGTCCTTGTAAACGCAGCTATTGACAGGTTTCATAAGATTCACCCAGGAACGCAATAAGAGAAGAACTAAAGAAAAAAAAGAGGCTTAAAGAATCATGCTAAGAAAGTGATTCCCTCTTGTCTCTTGTCTGAAGGGACACATGTGATTACTGAAGCCGAGAATTGCTCTGTCTCTCTCTCTCTCACACACTTGAGGGAGAGATGTCATAGAGGATAGCGGCCTCTTCAGCATACTAAAGATGGCAAATGATGAAATCTCGAGTCCCAGAAGAGCACCTGACATTAAAGTTTTAAACAATAGCAGCTGTCAATCACATGAGAGGAGCGATAAAGACAGAGAGGTGAGGAAAAAAGGGAGAAGAACAAGTAGAGACATTGCTATGCAGCAGTTTTGAGATGGGTTAAATCGCAGGGCTCATGATGGCACCTTCTGGTCAACTGAACAAAGTTTCTACGATTCAATCTGTAAATCAACATGAAATGACATTGGCAACCCATTTTATATGCATAATGTGATATAATTTTGAGCTAAAAACTTTTTTTAATTCAATGGGTATTGATCTGATTTCACAACCAGCTTACCTTTCTTTAAATCGATCTTCATTTTCTTCCCAGGCTTTTTGCTGATCATATCAACCAGTATGGCGAGGGCAGGGATCTTTTTGGGGGCGGGGCTCTCGCTGCCATCTTTCAGGGTAGGTGATGCACTGACTGGAGGAGAAGGCGTGGCTCTGTGATGACTTGTCTGGATGGGGGTGTGTCTTGCAGGCTGAAACTCCTCCTCTTTTTGGGGTGGAGTCTGTGATGCAGGAGGCTCTGGAGACGGCGTCGATGTATTGCTCGGGGTGAGCTTATGAACCAAGAAAGGACTCTTGACTTTAGGGACCGCAGGGATTGGTTCGGTGTTGTTGAAAAGCTGCCCAATGAGACTCTTTTCATAGAGGAGCCTGTTTGCGACAGGAAGCACCTCCAAACGTATGGTGGGTGAGGACATGGCTTGGCTAAACACTTCTTGAGACCTAAAACATCAAGAATGAACACGTCTCACTGTTCTGTAATGCATATTTGTAGTTAACATGAATTCAGCCTCCTTCATTACCACCATTCAAGAGAGAGAGAGAGAGAGAGAGAGAGAGAGAGAGAGAGAGAGAGAGAATGGAAAGTAAATGGAAATTCTATAGGCTGAATTTCCATGTCATGTTGACTTCAACATGGAGTAATTTTGTAAATCATTTGCAAAATGAATAGCATACATTTTGACACTTTATTTATGTTTTACGAACTTTGGACAAACAAATTCATTCAGCTTGTATTTTACAAATCGGGTCCAATTTTGTTTTATTTTTTTTATTTTTTTTTGTCCCTTTTGATTATGCAAATAAAATAACACTTTTTTTGCCCATCTATATGGTGTTTATTGGTACCAATCAACATAATAATAAAAGATTGTTATATATGCGAAGTACTGTCATTTTAATTTGGAATTTAAATGGATTTTAGAAAGGTTAGGTGCCAAATTTTAGATCAAAGCAAAAGAAGGAATTTCTGATTAGTTGCCCCTCACGGTTCAGTGTTATTTGCATAAAATTAAATATGGCACTACACTAATGACGTCCAATTGATATGCGGCAACATTTGCATAAATCGTATTTTACAATGACTTCGGTTGGCTAATCCAATCAGACTTTTTATTTTATATAAACCTATTAAATGATTTCATGACTAACAGCAGATGTCATTTGACACAATTCAAGCGGTGTAAACGAAATTTTTACACATTTTTAACACAGTTGGGTGTCTTGTTCCTAATGGTGTAAAACATAGTTTTAAAAAATTCGCTGGAAATATATCAACTTCAACCATAGTAAAATATTTTTTAAATTGTGAATTGTAAATTCTGATGCCTCATTCGCAGTTGTACAACAATAAACACAAATTTGTTTAGTTTGCAAATCACAAATTAGGCTCACATCAACACAAGTTAATGCTTTTAATGCTTTTTTTTATTAGTACGAATAATCTAAATAATTCTTAAAACTATATCAATCATATCACTGTTACAGAAGCAAAAAAATTGATGCTTTAATATGGAAAAAATTCTTTAATATTTAAAACTGAATAGATTTTAGGCAGGAAAGCCCAATTTAATTTCTAAACGTGAAAACGGTGACTAATTTAATCAGATTAAGATTTTGAAACATCCATTTTATAACATTTTCGAACAGTTATCAACAAGTACAAGCACAAAATGAATGGCCAACAACACTAAAAGTGAATGGATTAAATCGCGTAGCGTTAAATGTGCAAACTTTTGCTTTAAAGCAAACTTCAGATCAGGACACCGCATGAGATGTAAAACTGACCTGCTTGATTGAAGTCTTTTTGCTTTACTACTTCAAAACCTTTAACTCTCCTAGCCATTTCTCTAACTTTTCCTCTAATAGTGCCACTTCGTTTAATCTGACGCTCTTTTGAAGGCTGTCCGATACTGCCGATGCCACTTAATAGGGCAATTCCACACTCGTGGCAAGAGAAACCCATTCTCTTTTGTTGTGTTAAAGCTATAGCACTGAAACTCTGCAAGAAGGTGAGGAAAATGAGAGAGGATGGATAGAGTGATAGATAACAAGGAGGACAAAAAGGTTCGGGGCGATTGTTTGCACGCTATGAGCGACCAGGACAGAGAACAGTCGCATGAAAGCAAAAACAACACAAAAGATGGATAATGAAAGAAGAGAATGGAGTGGAGAGAAAGAGAGCGGGCAGATGATTAGTAATCGACATGACAACAATGAAAGTGTGACGGATGAAAGAGTCAGACACTCACTGAGCGAAGGACTTGTCTATTAACTCAGTGTCATTGATCTGCACGATGCACTCGTCCTCTTCAAAGATCCCCTCGCGTTCAGAGCGGCTGTTCTTCTCGATCACTCGGATATTTAGACCCAGAGCCCTGATGAAACAGCCAAAAAAGAGCTTTCAGACAGGGAAGGGCGTTCAAAAAATAACCGAAGATAATTTGACATAAGTAGCTGAATCACAACTGAAAATAATTTCTGTAAAATGTCTGTAGTTTTGTTAGTACAATACATAAAATGATGGTGGAACTGTGGCCTAGTGGTTCGCTTGTTCTGACAGATGCAGTGGGAGGTTATGTCAATGATCTAAAATAATGATCTAATAGAAAAAATTAAAAATAAAGTAAAATCAAATCAGATATTTCAAATATAATGATAAAAAAATGGAGATGTGTAAGATGTGTCAAGCACTTATTATAAGCAAAGTTTAGGGAAATAAATTAATGACATAAAAAATATTGGAGGATTTAAAAGTGGAGATATGTATGTACATATGTCCAGAATTTATCATAAGGTGTAGGACAAAAATAAATATATAAATGTGGGAAAACTGAAAAAAGGTATATGATAAAGTATGTGAAGTATATAGAAAATGGAAATAATATAAATATAAAAAAAATGCTTTTTTTTAATGTATATAATAATTTAAATAAAAAAATCAGACATAATTTAGAAACTTTCTCAACTCTCAAAATAGCAGAAATCAACATCTTTCTTTTTTTGAGAACAGATCTTTCCAGACGACCCTTTCGATGATCAATTTTGTGATTACTGGGAAAATGAACTAAACACAGGATTTCATTTGCTGTTACTTCCTGTAAGATTTTAGGATTTTCCTTTGAGACTTACACACCCTAAAGAGTAGTTCACCAGGCCACCTACAGAGAGAGGCTCTGTTTCCATCCGGAGCTCAACAGGGCGCACAGGAACAGGAAGCATGTCAGCGTCCACCAAGGGAGGACTTCCTGTCATGCAGCACGTGTGTGTGTCCTTGCCCTGAGCACTTAACATTTGACCTGTTCATCCATTCTGAAAGAGCCATTCTCCTAGCTACTTCCTGTATGCGTGTGTGTGGACACTGTTGACTAATAACTTTGATATTATGAAAGTGAAACTAAGTAATGGACGCATGAACTAGATAGTGTTTGTTACCTAGATAGCTTGTTTAATGTAAAGGCCAATGCTGAAAATACAATAAATTATTAAAAAAAAACTGTTAAATTCAGTTCAAATGTGATTCATTATAGTAAATGAGACAAGCTAACTAAATTATTATACAAATCAAATCAAAGAAAAGACTCAAACATAATTATGGTAAATTACATGTACTGATCATCTGG